>NC_045435.1:115819945-115848515 GCF_002776525.5 Piliocolobus tephrosceles
ACCCCCTCAGGGACACTAATATAAAAGTGTCCCTGAGGGGGTCTGAACTGTGCTTTATAGTTAGCAGTATACAGGTGGAGTAGAAAGAAACTCCCTGAGAGGTGCTTTTTACTCTTATTCCCTGACGTGCAGTTGCGAGTGAGGTGTACTGATTGGCACTAATAATAGTATTTCCTAACATTTGCATAGCGATTTAAAGCTTTCACATACTTTATCCTTTGTCAGTTTGCAGTTGAGGAGCCTGATATTTAGAGACGCTTAGCTTACCATACCACTGGGGTTCAGCCAGAGGGAAAATAAGAAGAGGTGAAAGAGGGTGATTTGTGTTGTATGTCTGGTAGGTACCAGGTCCTTTAGCATGGCACTTCATTTAATCATCACAACAACCCACTGAGGTCGGTAGTCCCATAATCAAACTTATCAGACCATCAAGGGAACTGAGGCTCAGGAGGATTAAGTGACATGGTCGAGGCAGTCAATGATGCCAGATGCTGAATTGGATCCAGATCTGCCTGCTGTCTGATGTCTTCTGACCTGAATAGAGAATCTTGGTCACCTGACCCTAAGTAAAAGTCCTTCATGGCGGAATGAATCTGATAGCCCTTTCCTCCAGCCACCTTTGTTTGGCAAGTCTAGGCCCTGGCCCCTGTTGCAGCTTCCCTTCATGGCTAAATGAGCCACCGGTATCTTTCATTTCCTAAAAGCTGAAGCTTTTCTTATTAAATAAGATTTGAAAGTCAGGGCTTCCATAAATAAAAGATCCTTTTTTGCAAAATTTTCCAAATTGAGTGGGGGAAAAAAAGCCCTACTGTGGTATTTTATTTGTCTATGTGGGCTTTTTTCTTTTCTTTTATTTAATAAAGACAGAGAATCTATACAAGGTACAGAACATAAACATTATGTGAGAGATGTTATATTTACTTTCGTCACCTTTTTTAGAAGAAGCTGCCACCAAAATGGTTTTTTATGGAAATTATATCTTGTTATGATTCCCATTATATTGTGTTATGATTTTTTTCTTTTATCTTTAGCCATTTATGGACATTATCATCTCAGAATGTGTGCTTCAGATAGATGTGTCATTGTGGGTTATGAAAGCTGACTCAGAACCATGATTGCTGAAGGGATTGAAGACGGGAAGCAGCTATGAGGCACCTGAATGTCTTTTTTTCTGGACTATTAAATGATACTTCTAATTCTTGAATGAGCCTGGTGAGATAGATGGGCACCTGTTGCAACTCTGAGATTCTTGTGTTTGTTTCATTTATAGTGGAAGATACTGTCGTGTCACAAATAAACTTAGGGTGGCCTAGGATGTAGCAAGAACTTCAAAATACTTGTTAGATTAAATTTAAACCTTTAGATGTTTCTGTTCCTCTGGGAAATGGAGATAGAAGTTCTGCTGTCCCCCTAAAGCGTTTGTCTGGGGCTGATTTGCAGAGGGTAGGTGTTGTCTTAGTGGCCCCTCCTGTCTGTCTGCCAACTTAAAACAGGAGCTGGGAGAGTATTTATCCCTCAGTCTGTTTAAAGAGCTATCAGCCAAGTGAAAACACATTATTTTAATAGTGGTAACCAACTATCCTCGAACCCCATTCCAATTAAAATGAGAAGAAACGGACCAAAGCAACAAGGCAATTTCTATTTTACAAATAAAAGGGTTTCTAAATTTGGAGCGGATAACCCTGCAAGGTTAATAGAATCTTACCATCCCTGAAGGTCATCTAGATGGATGTTTGCATTGTCTGTATGACGTTTCTACCAAGATTTTCATCATCGCTTGTGCCCGCCTTCCCCTTTTCCAGCCTCTGTCAGAAGGCCTCCCCAGGTCTCTTCTACTTCCTTCCCATGTTTCTTTAGTTCATCAGTTCCTTCGACTTTTCCTTCCCCGCTTTCACCCACATACCAATGGAGAACCTCTGGACCTCAGTCCCCAGCTCTCAGTGCCCTTCAAGCTCCTCTTGACCATTCTCTCCCCTGATTACTGCTGGAGGGGCTTCTTCCTCTCCCTTCTGCCTCTCCCCACTCCCATTCCCTGACTCCCCTAGGCAGGCCTGAGGGCCCTTCTCTGTGCCTATTCTTCCACTCTTTCTTCAAGGTGTGGTCTCACAGAGTTTACTGTGATCTTTGTCAGCCAATCACTGTGTTATCTTAGATGTTCAGTACTGAATCAGTGATTTCAGGAGTATCACACTTCTGGATGCCTCTACTGGCCATCTGTAAGATGGGGACGCACGCTCTTTCTCCTGGTAGTTAATTCTTGGGCCCTTTACTGGAAAGCCTTTCAAAACTGTGTTTGCTGGCTGAGTGAAGTGGCTCACACCTGTAATCCCAGCAACTTGGGAGGCCCAGGTTGGAGGATCACTTGAGGCCAGGAGTTCACGTCCAGCCTGGTCAACAGTGAGATCCTGTCTCTACCAGAAAATAAATAAATCAATAACTGGTTGTGGTGGTGCATCCCTGTAGTCCTAGCCACTCAGGAGGCTGAAGCAGGAGGATGGCTTGAGCCTGGGAGCTCAAGGTTACAGTAAGCTATAATCGTGCCAGCATATTCCAGTCTGAGTGACAGTATGAGGCCCTGTCTTAAAAATAAATAAATAAATAAACCCCAAACCCCAAACAGTGTTTGCTGTCGATGTGTAGGGTGCCTAGCTGCATGGCCCCCGAGCTCTGGGTTCTTCTCAATTCCTGAGTCTGTGACTCTGTTGATATGACTAGGCAGCTCCTGCAACGTGCCATGGCATCAGAGTTGCATCATCTAGGGAGGCAGTAGAGTGGACTAGCCACAGGATTCTGAGATTACGGAATGTCTGCTGGCAACAGGGACCACCACTGAACCCATGGCAAGTAGGTGCTGTGGTTGTTTTTTACTTCTAGCTCTTCTTTGATCATTGGATATCTAGTCATTAATTCAAATTGTGTTTGTTGTTCTGGTGTTATAGATCCATATATGCTTACCTACCTATATTGTACCACTGATCATACATTATCATAGAGTATAGGCCACACGGAGTTTTACTCATGACTGCATCTCCTCCTGCCCTTTCCATTTTTACCTCTGTAGAGGTTGGTTCTTCTGGGGAATTAGACAGATGATTTCTTTGGCTATAGTTCAGGCTTTTCCCTAAGTTCTTACTTGCCCTCAACCTGGCTGCTTTTCAGTATGCACGTGGTTTTTGAGGCAAGACTGTGACCCTTTTGGTGTCTTACTAAATTATTTCATGACTATGAATTTTTATATTAAATAGTGTTTCTTACCAAGATACCATACTCTTACTTCTGGAGATTAAACTCGGTTGAAAATAGAATTTTGGGATGCTCTGTAGAAATTTTAGAGGAGAAAATTATCAATCTTTTGCACTGGCTATTGTTCATAACCATCATAACCTCCTATGTGGAGTAGAATAATTGGAGTCAACTTCATATCACTTTTGAAGTTGAATAAAATGAATTTGTTTTCTCCACGCTGTTGTTTAACTCAGTGTGTTGCCTCTGTATGGTTTTCTTTGTGATTTTTTTTTTTGCCAGATTTGGTGATTGAGAGTTGTCTTGTTTCCACAGAAATATTATTAACAGAGTAGAAAATTGATGATTTATTAAATGCCCACTACTTGGGCAGTTAAGATACTATTTAGTTTGATAGAGGGACAGTTACTTGCTTGTTTCTATATTTTGAGGTCACTTTTACAAATCATCCAAAAACTTACCATGTAGCCATGTAAGCTTAGCAAGGAAAGTGTAAGCTTAGTAAGGAAAATACTATTTTCCCCATTTTCACAGATAGGGGGTGTAAAGGTCAGAGCAGTGAAATGATTTTCCAAGCTCATACTTGACAGAACTTGGAGCAGAAACCAGAACTTCTGGTTGTCAGTCTGGTGGTTTCTCCACTCAGCTGTGATGTTTACTTAGACACTATTTTCTCTATGCCACGCCTATAACACATCTGCTTGATTCAAATCTTTAACGTGATGATTATAAATTTGAAACCCAGCATCTTATTTTTAAATTGGTAGGTCAACTATAATGGTCCTCAAAATGGTACACTTTGAAAATCAATAAAGGTGACTGAGGGCTTTACACAGGTTAGCTTGTGTGGTCTTCCCAATACTTTTTCTAGGGAGGTACCATCATTATCCATTTTGCAGATAAGGAAATGTAGGCAGAGAAAGGGGTAAGCAATGTGTTACTTAAGGCCACATACTAGTAAGTAACAGTGTGGATTTGAACGCAAGCAGTCAAACTCAGTCACGGAAAAGTCCCAGTAGATTGAACTAAGAAATAAATCCCCCAGAAAAACTGTCAGGTGGATTCTTTAGATAAACAATGAAATGTTCTCTTTAGCTCTGTAAAGAAAACCAGCATCCCCCATGTAAGTTTTTGGTTATTATTAATTCTTAAGAGAATTAATTAGCCTAATCAATGAGATAATACGTAAGAACTTAAAAAAAATTAAACTGCATACTCTGCAGTTGTGAAACAGGACTTTGACTGAAGGCTGGCAGAGATTCTAGATTCCTCAGATTTTCTTTAGCTCGGTTAAAAAAAAAAAAAAAACTCAAGGCACAAGCATTAGTAACAGCCAAGCATTTGGAAGATCAGATTGTTCATGATTTCTTAATGAATGTATTATAAAGATTCATTAAATTAATAAACTGATAAAAATTAGTGGCAGTGATAGGGAAAAACGTTGACAGATGTTAATTTTTTATTTTTTTTTACTTATTCCTCACAGTGGTTCTCAGTCGGAAGTATGAGCTTCTGGAAATGTGGAGGAGGG
This sequence comes from Piliocolobus tephrosceles, assembly GCF_002776525.5. Lineage (NCBI taxonomy): Eukaryota > Metazoa > Chordata > Mammalia > Primates > Cercopithecidae > Piliocolobus > Piliocolobus tephrosceles. The sequence goes on from NC_045435.1 coordinate 115,824,720, forward strand.
AACATTTTTTATTGCCTCAGTGACTGAGGAGTCACGTTGACATTTGGTGGACAGTCGCTAGGGATCCTAACTCCCCAAAATACACAGGGGAATTTGGGGAAGAACTGCCTGGTCAAAATTCTCATAGAGCCCCCATTAGAAACGACTTGTTACCACGTCTGATTTCTCTACACTTATATGGGTCATACTATAGGTACATAGCCAGTACTATTTTTTCTAGAAAACAAGTGGCTATACTTCATGCTTTGATAAATTGAAAATGCTTCTCCCACTTCTCTTATCTTCATTGATTTTATTTTCAAGGCTGTAGCCATATCCTGTGACCTCTTTGCCTCTGATTCTCTATAGATGTGTGCAATACAGAAAGCCAGGTGTGGGCCAGCAGTTGATGCTGTCAAAAGAACAAGTAAAGCCTCTGGACACTGTTAGCAGAAAACAATATCCTTTTGTTATTCTTAGAACTTACTTTATTTTTATTTAATTTTTAACAGGTAGTACTTTCACATGGTTTAGAAATTAAAACAACATAGAAAGTGTACCTTAACACCTCACTTCTATTCTAGTTCTAATGTCTCCATTATTCTCCACCTCCTGTAAGTAGCTGTCTTTATTAGTTTCTTATACTTCCATTCTTTCCTTGTGCAAGCAAATGGATCTATTTCTATTCACCCCCTTTTCTAAGACAAAAGCTTAGTTTTCAGTGTACTCATCACTACTGTATTTCTATACTCTTCCCCAGGTATGGACTGTTCTCTTCAATGTATTTAGCCACGGCAGCTATTCATCTGTTTCATCTTCTTGGGGCCATTTCTTCTGGAGCCTCTGACCAGCCCCAGGCTGGACTGTCTGTGCCCTAGGCCTGCCATACTGGAATTTCCTTTCACTGTCATCCTTTTTCCCTCTTGTGCTAGCTCCCATTTCCTGGATCCTCTTTCTTTGTTTACCCCTTGTTTTCATGGAGCACATTTTTCAGTAGCTTTCAGAGAAAGGAAGGAAAACTTTTAGACATGCATATCTGAGCATGTCTTTATGGTGTTCTTACAATTTTTAAAAATAGTTTGGCTGGGCAAAATAATTCTGGGTTGAAAAATATACTTTACTATTAGATGAGTGATTTTGTAGGTCATGTGTAAATTTGTAAACTTATTTCTTCCAAAAAATGGGAACATTAATTTATTTGAACTGGATATGCTTCAAAATGATTCTACCTTTGATGGAACATAAGGACTAATAAATAACATAGAAGAAGTTCCTAAATTTTGGAGAGCTACCCTTTGATTCTGGTACCATGTCTCTTCTACCAGAAGTTAAGGATGTTTTTTTGAAGCTGGAGGAAGGGTATCGTTTAGTCAGGTGATTAAACCTTGCTGTAAGGATGATATTACAGACATTGTTCACTATATCACTGTCAATCTATGAAGGAAAAAATTTTCACACTTTATTAACAGTAATAGCAGTATTTTCCCTTGGTTTTGGAAACTGTGAGTACTGTTCCTGTTTCCCTCTTTAGTCCACTGCCAGGTGGTTCACAGCCAAATTTGAGAGCCACAACGAGCATTGTGAAAGGGACCTGTTTGCCTGTCCATTGGACCAAATATATTTTTCCTTACTCTTTAGTTCTCTTTAGATTGATTGCCTTACTTTCTCTTTTTAATTTTGTTTTGTATGCATCTTTGCCAACTTCCACAAATCCTTTTTGAATGGATGGGGGCAGCAGTAATGGAATAAAGGTTCAGAATGTCTTACCTTAAACAGCCTCACATGGGCTTTCTAAAGAGAGCATTATTTTCCATTCAATTTCTTAAGTCTTTTGTGCTGCTGTATTTATAGTAAAAATGGTACCAGCTACCTTTAGTCATTATGGCAAGAATGCTCAACAACTAGCTATTCAAAACTAAGTTAATGAAAGCCTCTAGAAATATATGGTCATTAGCATCTCTTGTTTAAGGGGTTTAACACCCCACATAGCTTTTGAATTTTTCCTCTGTTAATTGAGAAGCAACTACTGACTTCTATTTTATAGATTCCTAAGAAACAGATGTGATCACTTTGCTTGGTTCCAGAAATAAATAACAACAGTGGTTGTAGCAATGACAATAACAGCTAACATTTACTGAGCTCTCATTTTGTGTCAGGCACTGGACTGTGTTTAAATGCATTATTTAATTCTTCCAACAGCCCTATGAGGTTGATATTAAATTACTTCCTTTCTCTTTCATGCCAAATCCCCCTGAAACTCCCACATATATATTAATCTGACCATCTGCTTCTCACTTGCTTTCTACATTGCTGAACACTCCTGGGAAAAATCACTCCACGGTATACCTTGATGCTCCTAGACATTTGATAAAGTGTTGCCCCTCCTCCTGCTCCCAAATGCCTTGTTCTGAGCAGTGCTCAGAGACTATTGTAAGACTTCACTGCTCCCTAAGCCCTCTACTGCTTGACCTTACCTCCTAGTTGAGAGAACCTTGAACCCTCTCCTTCCTCAGTTTCCTGCTCTTACACCTATGAAGCTATTTCCTACCATCATCACCCTTTCCTCCTTTCTAACCAGTGATTGTTAGCCAGCATTGTGCATCTTAATTACCTGGGAGCTTTTAGAAATTACTCAGCCCAGTCCTGGTCCTAAAGAGGACCGTTCAGTAGGTCTGCTGGTGAGGTGAGCGGGGAGGAGGGGCCCAAGCTGTGTTGGCTGTAAAATTGCCACGGGAGATTCTGATGGGCTGCCTGGTTAAGAATCATTGGGTCAGGTTCCAGAAGACAAAGTACCTCTTTCATTCAAGGGTGATACCTCACCTCTCCTAAATGAAAATTCAGGAGAGAAGGAAATATGGAGCTCTGGTTCCCAGCTGCTTCTTTTTTTTTGTTTCCTTCAGAACTAGACCTGCTCTCATTGTTCCTGTCTCTCCTCAGTTTTCATTGACCCCCTTTTCCCTGTATTCTTCACTGGCTTCCAACTAGATCTGTGTTCGTCTCAACCCTGTTAGCACTGGCCTGATTCTCCTGCCATTCCCAGGCAAGCCCCTTAAAGAAGAGATTATAACATCACTTAGCTATACACACCACTTTGTTATGCTGACTTCAGTCCTCCCTGAATCACTCTGGTAGAGATCATCAGCACCCAGTAGAAGCCAAATCCAAAGGACGCTTTGGAATCTGTCTCATCTTGGTATCTTTGGGGCATAGGGTGTTTAGGAGACTCTTTCCTTGTCTTTGTGGCACCATCCACTCCTAGTTGTCCTGCTTAATCTCTTCCATGCATTGTTTCCAAAAAATACTTTTCAGCAACATTAAGAATAATATGGAACTGTGTTTACAAAAAGGGTGATGTGGAAGAATATTGTTAGGGAGGAAATGTCTTTCTGGCCGGGGTCTGGATCTAGCACTTTATTTCTTTATTTATGTATTTTATTTTTGTGTGTGTGAGATAGGAGGGTCTCACTGTGTTGCCCTGGCTGGAGTGCAGTGGTGCAATATGGCTCACTGCAGCCTTGACCTCCTGGGCCCAAATGATCCTTCAATCTTAGCCTCCCAAGTAGCTGGGACTACAGGAATACACTACCTTGCCCAGCCATTTTTTTTGTAAAATTTTTTGTAGAGATGAGGTCTCACTATGTTTCCTAGGCTGGTCTCAAACTCCTGGGCTTAAACAATCCTCCTGCCTTGGCCTCCCAAAGTATTGGGATTACTGGTGTGAGCTACCGTACCTGACCTGTATCTAGCATTTTCTATGAGGAAAATGAGAATACCAGGGGAAATTTGGCATGATTTCTTGAAACTCTTGCAAATCAAATTCAGAAAACTAGTTTTAGGTGTTAGATTTTTGTCCTAGATGGCAAGGGAACTGTGGGCCCAGAGTATGGTTTCTACCAATTTAAGAAAACCCATCAAGTCCTAGGTCCACTTTGAGTCTAAGGCAGATCTAGGGCACCCAGGGTGTATATTCCTGTGAGAGCCTTACTCTTGCTGTGTCCTGTGATCCTGACAATGGATCAGCTTTCCGGAACACTGGTGGACAGCTGTATGCAGCCCAGAGTAGAATAGCTCAGCAATGATAACTTTTTACTCCTTTCTGCTTTGACTTTTATTTTATTACTTCCCCACCTCCTGATTTTTCCATACAAAAGTAAAGCATACTTGCTATAGAAAACTTGGAAAATACTGAAAAAGAATGGAGAATAAAATAAATTTTGTTATCACTATAACATCACTTAGATATACAAACCACTAAACACATATATTTTCTTCCAGTCCTCTTTTGCAAGCACTCATATATGTGTTTTTATAAGTAAAATTTGGATCAAACTGTATATGGTGTTGTTTATTCCTTTTTTGTTTTTTGGTAATAATATTTATTGCTATAAAAAATTCTTCTCAACATGATTTTTTTTAATCGGTTGCCTAGTATTCTCTAGCATTGAGATAGTCATAATTTATTTAACTAGGTCTTTGTTGTTTAACATTTAGGCTGCTTCCTATTTGTACTCTTATAAATAATCAACATTTAATTACCTTGAGCAGAATTGCTTGTGCATTGCTGGTGATTTCTTTAGGACATGTTTTTAGATGCTGAATATTGTTGGGTTTCTGGGTGGAACCAGTACTCTTGTGATTGTCTGGCCCCCAGCTAAACCATCCTCTGGGAGGAGGGAGGCTCAGGGGCCCAGGGAATTTGCCTGCTCCTGTTTGTATCTGCTTGAGCTCTTTTAGACTGCATGTTGAATTTCAGAAGGCGGCATGAAAGCATTTCTCCAGGAATCCATAAATGGCAAGTCCTGCCACAGGTGAAATTGAGCACATATGCTTCAGAATAATTCCCCATTTGATAGATACTGGTTTTGAATTTTTTCTATTCTCTGCATGCTTTGGAGAAATTCTGAATTATTTCAAAGAACAGCATGGAGCACCTATAATTTGTCAGACATCGTGCTTACCTCTGAAGATAGAAAAGTAAATAAGCTCTCAAGGGGCTCACTTGCAGTGTAGAAGACAGAGAAGTGATTTGTTGTGGGTGAGAAGTTCCCTGGGAGCACAGAGAGGAGAGCCTCCGATTTTTGGGGCTAAGGAGGCAGCAGAGGGCAAGAGCACCTGTGCTGCAGAGGTGAAGTCTGAGCTGAATCTTGAAAAACAGGAAATATTTCTTTCGTAGAGAGGGAAAAATGTTCCAGTTAAAGGGAATAGTATGTGCAAAACTGTGGACTGGTGATGGTTACATGACACATCAAGGGAATCATGAATACTCTCCCATAGGTAGCATGTAGGTAGAATGCCCCAAACTCAGTGACATACCAGGTGATGGGGCTGCATACACGGTTATCCTTTCATTCCTGGGGCTTGAATCCAGTTGTTCGTTTACCTCAGTGAGCCTTATGAAAAAGTTCAGGTAACACTGATTTGGTACACATAGTAGAAGGACGATGGGAGCTGAGCTGGAAATTTGAACTGGGTACAAATTGTGAAGGGCTGTGTGGGCTATACCAAGAGGAGTCTGGGTTCCTTTGTCAGCCAATCTCTCTATGAAACACTACTGTGCCGGTACTAAATAGAAGATATGGATTCCCAAGTTGCTTAAAAACACAGAAGCTGGTGTTCTTTTATGCTATCCCAACAATTTCATAACATGTATTTTTTCCCCTAAATAAAAATGTGATGCTATTAGCTCTGTATACTGACCTGTTTCACACCTCTTTGGGGAAAATATTGCAATGTTGGAACTACACAGTGGAAGTTGCAGTAGTGGTCTGTTTTGAGTTGGAAAAAGGTGACAGTCTAAGGAGGAATGATTTGAAAAGTGCTAATAGTAAAACATCAGTTATTTTGGTATCTACAAAAGTCTGTGCTATTTACTGTGACTGGTGTGAAAAGAATCAGTAAATGAGAAAATTGTGTTTTGGCCAACATAAATTAAAAGTCTACATATCACCAGCCTGTTGTATTTTCTTTTGCCAGCATTTCTTTTTCATTAAATATCACATCATATCTAAGGTCTAAGAATTCTTCAGCAGTGTGGTTAAGAATAAGATAAAAATGTTGAGATTCCCCAAGGGATATTAGAGAGCAGTTTCTTTTATTATTTGTTTTTAGTTTGTTTATTTTGGTAAGTGTTGTAAATCTAGACCACAGAAATAAGCATAAAAGAAAAAAAGTGTGTATGTTATATTATAGAAATAGTTTCATTGATAAACTCTGCATACTAATATCTAATGTATTCGGATTGTCTGAATGTGTTTGGGCTTTAGGAAATTGTAATATACAAGCCTCTGTATATGTGTATGCATTTTCTTTGAGATATAAATATATTACAGTGACATCTCTATATTTCAAATGTAAATTTTTTGGTAAGTTGCCATTTTGTGAGTTCGATTGTCAATACAAATAGGTGTTTTATTTTCTCTCTGTTCTTAACTAATTTCACTTCAAGATAAGGGGAATGTGGAGTTCACATGGGTAGCCAGGCAGTCAGCATGTTTTCATTCCAGTCACGATAGGATACTGAGAATTTCTGTTTCCTGGGTCCTCCGACTCCACATCTCTCTGAGCAATAGTTTACTTGAGTCAAAGACACTCAGAAATACTGTGTTAAAATTCAGAGGCGTTACTGTGTTGGCCAACTTTTTAACCCCTCAACATAGCTAATGTAAAGGTGAGTAATGTACTCCTTGGTCCGTCACCTCACTCTGTCCATCAATCTGTCCGTGGCTAACAAAAGGGGCGTGCAGCAGACCGTGGAAAACAAGACAAGTGTTCAGTAGGAAAATCAGACACAGATGCCCTTTGCACTCTTGTATCGAAGGCTTTAGAGACTGGCACATCGGACCAAAAGTGATTTGTGAGGATATGAATAGATTTTCCAGATGCCACATTTCAGAGGTTCTCAGATGAAGCTCCTGCTCCTTAATCTCTCCCCTGCTACCCCTTGCCTGCTTTCTCTTCATGACAGTGTATTTCTGGCAATTCAGACTCTTGGTGAGAAGTAGATTTCTTTTAATTTTTATAAACATACTTGCTGGAAGTCACTGGTCTGAAAAAATTGTCTGTACCTAATGCATTGATATTTCTGTAGGTCTTCAATATGAGCCCATTTTTATATTCTACCTTTAGTGGTTTCATCATTAAAGTTGTCAGCACAGACACTGTAGACTGAATCTACAGGAAAAATACCTTAAAGATGGTATTCTGAGAGTCAGAAGAATCAACTGAGAATGGCTAGGAAGTGGAAAAGCCTTGTTTCTCCTAAGTCTTCTCTTCTTGCTACTGGCTTTCTTTAACTGCTAGAAAACTTCAATTCTTGCAAGATAGTATTTGCACACCTATGAATAATTGATGTGTAACTACCTATGAAGAGTTTTCACTGGCATTGAGGGCCTTACTGTTGACTGAATAGGTTGGTTTAGCACCATAAGTCACTGACATACTTTTAGCTTTCTGCCACCTGGAAATCAGTATAAAAACTGGTGAGTTCAGTTTCTCAAAAAGTTAAACAATTGCTGTATGACCAGGCAATTCTACTCCTAGGTATTGTGTGCCCAACTGAAATGAAAATGTGTCTACACAAAAAGTGTTCATAGCAGCATTATTTATAATAGCCTAAACATGGAAACAATACCATGTCCATCAACTGATGAATGAAGAAATAAAGTTTGGTATCTCCAAACAATGGAATGTTACTTGGCCATAAAAAGGAATGAAGTACTGATATATGCTATTATGTGAATGAACTTACAAAACATTATGCTAAGTGAAAGAGGCCAGTCACAAAAGGTCACATATTGTATGATTTCATTCTTATGGAATGTTCAGGACAGAGAACTCCGTAGAGAAAGTAGATGACTGATTGCTTAGGGTTAGCGGAGTGGTGGGTGGGAGGTTGAGCGGAATGAGGAGTGATAGCTACAGGGTATGGGGTTTCTTTTTGAGGTGATGAAATGTCCTAAAATTGATGGTGGTGATGGTTGCACATATCTGAGAATATACTAAAAACCATTGACTTGTAAACTTTGATTGGATGGTTGTATGGTTTGTGAATTATATCTTAATAAACCTGTTTTTAAAAAAGCAAGGAGTGAAAAACATGAGAAACATAAAATTCAAGCCATTACCCTGGGCTGTGAGAGGAGGGTACATCAGGAAGGACACTCACATGATTTCCAAGTAGTAATGTTCTGTTTCCTAAGCAGGGTGGTGGGTACACGGATGTTCACTCCGTTCAATTTATCGTTTTTATTTGAACTGCACGCATATGTCACAAATGCTGTTGGTATCTGTGTTTCATAAGTTAAAAAAACCGTAATCTAAAAAACCTGGTTAATCGTGGAAAAGATATATTTTCAATATACAGTTTTCAAATATCAAATGTCATTCTATGGATACTTACTGTTTTATCTTATTGTCATTTATCATCACTATCCCTATTTCCCAGTACTACTTGAGTGCCTCTGTCTGTTTCCAGTGTCCTATGCAATGTAATGGGGCATATAATGTAGGCTCTGTATTTAATTGGAGAAGAGATGTTAGTAATAGTTGTAATAATTGCGACCATTTTTGAGGGGCCTGTTAAATGCCAACCACGGTTAGAGGAGCTTTCTATGCAATCTTTCATTTGATTCCTATAATGACCCTACGAGGTGTGCCTGATAATCCCTGTTGTACCGACGACAAAAAGAAGACTTGGAGAGATTAAGTAAATTGTTCAGAATCAAAGAGCCAGTTAGTAAGGGGTAGATCTGGAATTTCACCCCATGTCTGTCTACTGCCAGAATCTGCTGTTAACGATTATGCCATGTTAGCTTTTACTATGCCAGTTTTACTTGAACTTCTAAAACTCATATCCCCCTTTGATAAACTTCATTAAAATATCATGCCTTTTCTCCAGTTGAGAATCTCAGTCTTTTTTCTTTCTCCATCAGCCAAGATCACCTTATCAAGCCTTATATTGTTTAGTTTATAATGCAGAGAGCATTTATTTTCTAGATATAAAATTAAATGTGCTTTCAAATGATGTATTTTCCCTGGAGTTTTAGACATGTTCTCTCCTCCCCCTGCAACACACACACAGCTCAAGAATCTTAGGTGCTAGACTGTTTTGCCAATCTGAGAATCCATTTTTAAAAAGGTGCTTCATAGGCAAAGGCAGTATTTGATCAATGCCAGATGGATAGAATAGCAAGTAATTTTCAGTGGAGCACAAATAACAAAATTATAGAATGGAAAGAAACTAAGAAACAATTTTTCTGGAATTCGCATTTTGTTTTTAGACAAAAGGGACCTGAAACCCAAGAGTAACAAGAATTGAAATCCTGTTTGGTTGCTGATGATCTTTAAAAGCGAAATATCTTGGGAACTGAGGGAGAGAATGTCATAAGATTTGTTCATCCATCCTTTCAATTATGTTTTCATCTTCAACTCCATGCCAGGCAGTGTCCCTGGGGTTTTTCATCAGAAATGTGCAAGGTACAACCTTTCCCTTTGTGGAGATCTTGGTCTTTTGGGGGACATAGACCAAAAACCCCAAATCAGAGTGTGGTAGTACTATAATAAAGCATAAGAGGCTGTGGGACCTCAAAAGATTGACATTTACTTCAACCTTGGGGGTAGAAGTGTCAGAGAAAGATTTCAGGTAGTCAATACTTGAGCAGAATTCTAAAAGTTTTATTGAGTTCAGAGAAATTGGTATATTGAGGAAAATGCTTTTAATTTGGCAGGAGACAAGGGGAGATGAGCTGACAATGTTGGTCTGGGACATGTCATGAAGGACTCCATGCTTACCCATAGGTAAAGGGAATTCATTGGCTGGTTCAAACGGGGGGAAGGGTCACAGGATAAGATTTACCCCAGATAAATTACTCTGGTACCAGCCTCTGAGGATGTGTTTGAAAGAGGAGGACAAGTTCAAGGGAAAAGGTGGCTTTACTCATTTGAGAAGTATTAAGCAGTTCCTCCATGGCATGTATAATTGTAACATGCTATATTATTTTATATACTAAAAGAAGAAAACTAGAATCTTAATTTTCAGATGCATCCCAATTCCAGAAATGTCAAAATGTGAAAAAATATGTATTTTAGAATTGATGAATTGCAGTAAGTATTTAATAAATATTGGTCAAAAGAATGCATGAATCTTTTCTGTCTGTGTCCTGTGTAGATTTGGAATAGAATAAATACCTGATAAATGAACATGACATTTGATTTCTAAGTTGTGTAGCTTCCCTTAGTTTGACACATGAAAATTATGAGAGATCAGTTATTGTGTTCCTTGAAGGCTTGTCCTTCTGTGGGCGTAGCAGTCACTCTTGATAGCAAGAATTTTGGAGGAAAAAGGTTTGAGAAATGGCTGAATGAGGAAACCATGCTATGAGAGGGTGACATTCTTCCATTTGGATTTCAGGCCTAATAGTGAAAGCTGTGTTTGAGAACCTACTGGCTGCCTATAGGTCCATCAGATGGTTCAAGAGGAGGAGTTTAAAAACCAGTGATAGGGTCATGGCATGATTGAAAAGAAATAGCTAGGGGTAGTTTAGAGATCTGCCCTTGGGGGCACTTTTAAAGGGAAATTGCTCTTTGTAAGCTGCTGTCTCCTGCAGCAGCTGGGTATTTCCTGAATCTAGGGCCTGTCTTGTCTGTTTTCCCCCTATGTTTGCTCAGTGGGATTCCAGCCAGGAATGTCTAAGAGACTAGGGCAGCTGGGTCTGCACTGACCTCGAGATTTGTATTTTGCTTCTGCGGCTGTTTTGCTTCAGTTTGCACCATTTGAGGGGCACTTCTACAGGCAGAATGCAGTAAGCACTGCCAAACTTGGATACATTCTTTGCATTCTCCATGTGTTTGTACTCGTGCAACCCAAGAAAGTGCACTCAGCTGGGAGAGAGTGGGCAAGGCAGGTGGTGGAAAGAGCTGTCTGCTCTTAGGCACTGAAAAAGTGGGCCCTTTTACAATGGTTCCTAGAAATGCCTGCATCATAAAGGGAGAAGTCCCACTGTTTTTATTTTAAAATGTGACCAACAGCTTGTGGAACTGCTTTCTTTTGGATAAATGGTTATGACTACCAAGGATTGTTACTCTTTTGCCCAGAAAATAGTTGAAAATTTCCTCTCTGATGAGACAAAGTATGCCTTGAATACACTGAATACAGTATGATAACAGTATTTTCTTTATTTTATTTTATTTTATTTTTTTTTGAGGCAGAGTCTCATTCTGTCACCCAGGCTGGAGTGCAATGGCACAATCTCGGCTCACTGCAACCTCCACCTTCTGGGTTCAAGTGATTCTTCTGCTTCAGCCTCCCGAGTAGCTGGGATTACAGGCATCCCCTGCCACACCCTGCTGATTATTGTATTTTTAGTAGAGTTGGGTTTATTGTATTTTTAGTAGAGTTTAGTATTTTCGTCATGTTGGCCAGGCTGGTCACGAACTACTGACCTTAAGTGATCCACCCACTTTGGCCTCCTGAAGTGCTGGGACTTCAGGCTGAGCCACCACACCCGGCCTGTATTTTCTTAATAATAAATTACGATCAAGGCTGATGATCTTTGGGAAGATTAAGGAAGTGCTGTTTTCATGTGCTGAAAGTGCCACACATTAATTATGACATTCTGCCTTTATCTGGTCTTGCTGACTCCAGCCCTCTCCTCCCCTTTCTCATAGCCACCAGTTTAGACGTTGTGATCAGAATAAATTCTGGAATCATCCTTTTCAATATACAGTTTTCAAGTATCAAATGTCATTCTCTGGATCCTTATTGTTTTATCTTAATGTCATTTGTCATCACCATCCCTATTTCCCAGTATTTCTTGAGTGCGTATGTCCATCTCCAGTGTCCTATGCAATATAATGGGGCATATAATGTAATTTCTTTTTAATGAATTAGCTGATTTTGTGAGGACTTGAGATTTTGAGCTCTTTGTTAAAATTCTAGTTATTCTTCAGCAATTATAGAGTATTGGGAACTTCTGGATTATGAAGTTCTTTTCTTTCAGACATTAGCAGGTTTTTCTTAGTGTCTAGGGTTTTCTAAGCATTGTCCTCTACATCTTATGGTCATCAAAAAAAAAAAAAAAAATTGTCCTACAAGTGTCTTGTGACAGAAAACAGAAATAATTATTTTTGGAAACTGAAGGTTGGTTTGCATCTGTTCACTGATCACAGTTATTGTTACATACTATGGGAAAGGATAAGACTTTTTCATCCGCTATCTTAGGTTCAGTACTGGGGACCTACAAGTTAACTGAAAAAAGACAGATTAACAAGAGAAAAGAACAGATTCAATTACATACATATGCATGGGAGTTCACAAAGAAATATAACTTAAGGAGGTGGTTAGAATTGGGGGCTTATATATACCATCAAAGAACAATAAATTGTGGAAATGTGACAAGAGAAAAGAAATGGATTTTGGATTTCTAGGGGTACTTATTTACGGGAAGATAAGTATATGGGGAAAACTAATGGAAGATAAGATTTATTACAGTTACGTTTGTTTATGCAGATTGAAGTCAGTGCCATCTTCTGTGATAAGAGTTGCTCCCATACCTCTTCCTGGTATGGGAGAGGGAAGGGAGGACATCTTCACTAAGGAAAATTTATGCCCTGACTTTAGACAGATACAAGGGGAGTAGACAGCTTTATATGCATCTGATGTTTCTCGGTTGCCTTTAGCTCAAAATAATTCTTATGCCAACATGGCATGTTTTAGACTGACAAACACTGATCCCCTTAATACAAACACTGTTCCTCTAATACACACACACATTGAGATGATAAGACAGACAAAAATAGTTTTTGTCATTTGGGCTTACAGTCTAGATGAAAGACAAATCATCCCAGCCAAGGTGATTTATGTGAGATAAGTCTTACAAATGGTAGATGCATCCTCTGGGAAGATGTTAATTAGTACTGGAAAAGTGCCTCAACTTATTCTCAGGTCACTCAGGCAAGTCATAGCTCAGCATTTGTTTATTCTGTTATGAAATGGAGGTGAATATACACTTGCCCAGCTTGTGTTGAAGGACCGTTGAAGGGTCAACTAAGATTCTAGCTATTAGAGTCCTTTCCGATGATCATTGTTTGGGCTCCCTTTCCTATGAATCACACATGCACAAAGCATAGTATCTAGTTTTAGGAGGTTCACAACATCTGTGGGCACAGGTTAAGAACTGCTGGATAAAATACAGCTCCAGTCCAAGAGCAGAATAAGGCAGCACAGTTATCTCATGAAGGATAGGTGTGAGGTTAATACGCACCCTCTTTGCCAGTCAGGGAAGCAGCTCGATGGCCTTGAACTTTCAGCTGAAAGCTAATGTACCAAGAGGTGAGATCACCAACATCACCCAGCATCATGTTCTTCCTCTGAAGGCAAATGCCAAGTGCATCATAGCAGTTATTCAGCAGCTTCTGTGAACCTAACCAAGGCATTTAGTTCCATTAATTGAGTGACTGTGTGGGAGACCCTGTGAAATAGGAGCTCTTCATAGGCATTTGCAATTTGTAAACAATTGCTCAGTCCATGAGGGAATGATGGTGAGAACGAAAGGCCTTAAAAAGAGATCGAAGGTGATTACTGCAACCAGAGGTACAAAAAGAGGCTGTAATCTTGCATCGTTATTGTTTATTTTCTACTTTTAGTCTTACTTGTGCTGCATTCAAACACGGTGTGGCAGTAATTAACACTGAGTGAAGGTCTGACAGTTGGGTGGCATTTTAATAGCTAAACGAAAGTGCTGAGAGTAATTACTCGGGATCTCTTCCATATGACTTATCATGCACTTGCACTTTTGGGCAGAAGGAGGCACCTCATTCACTGTGCTTTGCTCCCCTTTGGTCAGTTCGTGCCGCAAAGGCTCAGAGGTCTCCTCACATGTTCCCTGAAAATCAAATGTGCTGATAATGGCTTGGCAACTGAAGGTGCATGAGAACCTTAATTACTTTGGTAGTAATTAAGGACTACCTTGTCACACAGCTCCAGAGGAACCAATGAAGATGTATTTGTATCATGTTGTATTGTATATGAAGGGTGCCTCTTGGGGTTGTGTGCAGAGGCACATCAGATTGCCAGCCTCAAAATAGATGTAATGGGTTGGCAGAAACAAGGGACTTCTCCAGGGAAAGGTTGTCAGGGAATTTGTTGTAAAGTGTCAATAATGAATGGCTTTTATGTCTTGATGCTCTCTGCTTCACTATGTGGCTGCCATATTGCCATTTCATTGGAAACCCTGATGAATCCCCTAATTACATGCTGATAGGAGTACCCCTGTGGGCTGGCTGCACTTCAATTTTAACACAAACATTGGCAAATGGAGGACATTATCTTCCTAAAAGAATCTTTTGTGGTCACATACGTGGCACAGAACAGGCTACTCTATGTTCCGTTAAATGATTCATGGATCCCCTAATGATGGGCTTAATGGGCATGTAACATCTGTCCATTAAGATTATGTCCTCCCAGGCGCTCTGAAGTTTCCATAGCAAGTGCTCTACAAATGTTGGTACCTCGTGGTGTCTGCTTCTTGAGACTGGGGTCTTGACTTTTTATTCATAGATCCTTAGTGTACAGTACAGAACTGGCATAGAGCAGGCACTCAGAAAATATTTTTGGGAATTATTAATGTGCAATTGAAAAATCTGTTTATGGTTGCTGACATAGAATTTGGTGAAATGAGCTTTTCATATCAAAATTTTCTAAGTAATAGTGTTAGCCAGCACCAATGGACACAGTTTCTGGTACTTCCATTGCAGAAGTCACACTCCCATTATTTTCTGGGCAGTAGGAAAAAAGATGGCATTTTTGAGGACCTAATAAGTACAAGTGGTTGTGCTAGATCCCTTGTGAACAGATTGGAGATTGGGCAAATCCTGACTTTAATCACTTATTTGCTGCTTTGTAGCCTCAGTTTTCTCTTCTAGAAAATTAAAATAACTAACGTCCACCTAAGAGAGTTCATGTCAGGATTACAGAAAAGGCATGTAAGTGCTTAGCACATAGTAAGTGTACAAGAAATGAACACTACTATTAATTAACTCCTTTGTGTAACACTGAGAACTTACTGTCAGTTTTGATACTGTTTAAAAACTAGAGATACCAATAAAATTCAAAAACTGTATATACTTCAGGAAGCTTGCAGTCTAGGGGTGGAGTTAGGCACTTAAACACGTAGTTACTATACATGGCAAGTGCTATAGTCAAATACTGTGAGAACACAAAGGGGAAGCAACTAAGCTGTGCTTTGGGGGAGGGAATGGGTTTTAGGAAGGGCTTTGTGTACACGATGCTTACTCTGATTTCAAGGTGGAAATCACTTTTTAAGGAAGTTGCTTGTGAACAGACTAATTGAAAGCAGTGTAAGTAGAACACGGAGATAGTGTGTGTGCAAGGATGCCTATGTGTGTGCTGAAGCAGTAGGGAAGAAGTCACCCTTTGTGGGAGACATTGTTCATTCCCAAGACATTAGGAAACTCAACAAAGTAACATAGATTGCTCAGTCACATAGCTAACACGTGGCAGGACCTGAATTTTAAACTGAGGTGATTTCTACAATGGCCAGTGCTCTTTGTATCTTTTCATTCCTAATTTTAAAAATAGGTAAGTTACTACATTTTAAAGTGTTCTTTGTGTTACTTCTTAGAGACTCCTAACCTTTTCAGAAGAGTATCTTTATTCAATAATGTGTGTCAATGGGAAGTTGTTATGTGTTATAAAAATGAGGTTCTAAGCCAGGTATTTCTATGTTGGTTGTTGAACATCTCTGCCCGGAGGAAATTGATTAGGGAGGGATAAGATGGCACTAGAACTAGAAGCTGAGGGCGGTCATGCCAGCTCTGCCCCACGCCAGTCTTTGTACTGAGTACTTTAGGGTATATACAGGCTGTTTAATTATTTTGTATCAGTCCTGGAGATGGTCAAGTAAAATAAACATATTAAATAGTCAATTAGTTCACTGGCGGCAATCTTTCTTTGGAAAGATCTGCTCCCCCCACCTGCCCACCCCCCACACTCCTTGCTTGCCTATATTTTTGTGATTGTACAGTCATTATTTTAGTTCTGTTGGCGTCCAAGTTCTGAACCACTAGGCCATTTTAACTGCAAATTTCTCCCAAGAACATAGGATCACTCTATCCTCACCTGTAAGATATGCAAAGGGGAGAACGAATGTTTTCTTGCCAGTGCTAATTAGAATCTTCATATACCTCACTCCTAGTGGTTTGAAATTCATAGTCCTACAGGTGGCTTTGATTTAAGCCAAATAGTTCTGTTCAAGAGAGAAAGATTATTGTAATGACGCAGATTTTTCACTTCAGTTGTTGTCATTATTCTTAATTCATTATTTGACTTAATAATCAGCTGCACAAAATCCATCTCTTCCTAAAAATATCCCCAGAGACATACTCCTTAAGTTTCTTATCTCATAAAAGCATTTGCGTATAGTGACTGAGAAGGGCACACGAGAGGGATTTTGAAAGAACTATCCCTAGAAAGATTTGAAACAAAATGTGGAAGGTGTGAGAGCTGATGTCAGGTTTTGGAGATGTGGCTGTAGGTTTGCACATCTGGCCTCTCAAGTAGGCCTTCATTTCTGAGCTTTGAACCACTCCTAGGACAGGGAACTGATATTTTAGTTGTTGGGTTGCTTATATCTGTTTCCTCATTCTTCTAAATTGAAGCTGCCCACTTAATGATTAAATTATTTTTTTCAAACTTTTAAATTGTAAAATATGTACTGAGAAGTGCACGAAGCAAACATGCTCAGCTTATTTAATTAGCACCAGTGTGACCATCTCTCTAAGAAATAGAATTGCTCTATTATTTGCCTCATAGAAAAACCTCACTAGTCCAGAGAACTGGGAAGAGCAGGGACATTTTATATTGATGGAAAGTAAGACTATAATAATTTGTGAAGGATCTTACTCCCTTTTAGGTTTAGACAATAACTGAGAAACCCTGGAATGGTAAAGTTTTTCAACAGAAGTCCTAGAACACCAGCTGTAGTAGAGAACACTGGCTTTGATAGAGATGTCTAATTGTAATTAGCAAGTGATTGGATGTGAATGATGCTTGACTGAAGATTTTTAAAAATAAGATTTCCTTTTTTATATTATTAGTTTTCTTGAAATCTATTCTATATGGACAGTAGACAATTAAACTGCCATTCAGCTCTAATTTCAGTAATTGCAAATTCTGAATGAGTAGAGGTGAAATAAGAAGCATTTATTGTGTTTGAAAATTAGGGCTATAAATGGTAGAGGTGAACAATACACTTCTGAACATCTTTAGCAAAACATCCCTGTGGGTGAAGAAGAGGAAACTGGAAACCCTAGAGATTCTAGTGGACTGACTGAGAAACCTCCACTGCAAACCTGAAATTTGTTAGCATCTTTGTGTTTTATTTTTAAACTTGATACAAACTTATTCATGTTTAATTTGACATATTAAAAAACACCACCAACACCAAAGTTTTTATGGAAAATAGGCTTTCCAAAAAGATACGCTGTGGTTGAATGCAGCTTCGCAGATTCTCTGCGACCCAGCTGGTACTCTCAGAGGAATGTATATTTGTATCTTAATGATGTGAAGATACATGTATTCATCTCTCTCGTAGTTATTTATTTATTTCACCAAGAAAAAGTAAACAACAACTTATAAATATTCTCTTGTTGTTGATTTTGGTAAAATTATTTACTTAACCAACATTTATGAAGGGCCCGCTGTAGCCTGGGTCCAGTGCACGTAGCTAAAGATACTAACGTGAAGGAAGCCCAGCCTCAGCTTTGGAAGGATCAGGAGCATAGCTGAGTGGGGAATATGGAGGTAAGCAAGTTATTACATCAGAGTAATTTATGTATTTGTTCATTTGCCTGGGAGAAGTGAGACCTCAAACAACATTTTGTTCAAAAAAAAAAAAATAAATGGCTTATATTATTTATCCCATGCATGTCTGCCATTTTGTCATAGCCATGTGTGTTTAATA
This sequence comes from Piliocolobus tephrosceles, assembly GCF_002776525.5. Classification (NCBI taxonomy): domain Eukaryota; kingdom Metazoa; phylum Chordata; class Mammalia; order Primates; family Cercopithecidae; genus Piliocolobus; species Piliocolobus tephrosceles. The sequence goes on from NC_045435.1 coordinate 115,842,677, forward strand.
CTTGAAATCCATTTGCCTTATGAAATGCTTATGGAATCATGATTTCTAGAAATAATTTGAAGTTTGCTGAATGCATATGCTGTCCTGTAAGTGATCAGATTGTTCCATCATTTCTGACAGAAATGATACATGTAATTAACATGTGTTCTTTTAAAATAATACTATTAACAAAGCAAGTTTATCCCCTATACTGATATCCCCATCCACGTACCCAAATTCTGCAGCTATTTTAAAGTCTAGCTTGGTGCCCACCTTCTCCATTCAACACTGCTTGACTGTGTCAGTTTGTATTGATTTCTTGCCTGTCTGAACTCTCTTTGCATTTACATTGTGTTCTGCCTGTTTGGCTCGTTAGAGCAGAGATCCCAAACTCCATCTTTTCTCCTTTCTTGAGCAGCGTTCTTGAGAAATAGATGATGGAGGTTCCTCCAGCAAATGTTTCCTCTATGTTCCTCATCAGAGTGGCTGCCACACACCTCCTTCTAGTCGCAGGCCTCTGCCCTGATGGTCGTGAGACTCCCTTCTGGGTTCTCTCTTAACCCCTAGAGCTGAGAGGACCCCAGGTGTGAATTCCTTTTCTTCTAGGGCCCAGCTGGTGTCCCCTCCCACTCCTAGCCCAGTATTTTCAAAGTGGTAGATACCTCAGTATCTTTCTGCCACTTTCAAAGTAGTAGTACCTCAGCCCACTGAGAAGGCAGAGCCACTTGTCTGTTTTGGCTCACTCTTCATTCTTTCCACTAAAACTCCATCCTCAAACCAGTGGCCTTAATGTACCATTTTGACCTCCGTGTGCCTTTCATGGGTGACCACCTTTGAGTGTGAGCTCAGTTTGTGATGGATATGTTGTATTTTAGTGCTACTTGATAAACACTGACTTAATCATTTCTTTGTATTTGGCAAAATTCCTTCATTCTCTTTAGCTCATCTTAACTTTAGAATAACTTTAGTTCAACTCTGAGAGGCAAGCAGACTGCCTTTATTCTTATTTCTACTTGATAGGAAAAGAAACCAAAGGCTAAAAAATCTTAGTGGCCTTGTTCAATGTCAGAAAAATTGTAAGCGATGAAGTCATTTTCAGTCATGTGCTCTTCTAAAACACAGTTCTTTTGCTTCTCTTCATTTATATTTCATGTATTTTAATCTATTTTTACTAATTTGACATGTCACTTGAGGGCCAGCTCATGCCATAAATATCTGAATCTTTTAAAACACCAAACAGTTCAACTTAACCATACATTTATTGGATATAAAGAGTAGTAGTTTCCTCATTTAGTGAGAGTCTTTATGTATTAGACTCCCTGTTGAATGTTTTCCATAAGTTTCCCCTCATTCTCATCATACCTCTGCTGGGTAGATTTTATCAATACTTTGGTACCATTAATATGCATTGGGATAAATTGGGAATCTTATTAAAATGTTAATCCTGATGCAGTAGGTCTGGGCAGGGCCCAGGTTTCTGCATTTGCAACAAGGTTCCCGGGTGAGTTGGATGGTCACGGGTGCAGTCTGAGTAGCATGCTGTTTATAGGTGAAGAGACTTTGGCTCTAAGAGATTAGGTAATAACACAACTGGAAGTGGTAAAGCCTTATTCAGACGCTGATCTTGCTCCCTAGAGAGTTGCTTTCCAAGTGCAGTAAGACAGATACATTCAAAGCGATCTTCGGGATGTACTTTAATGTGGAATTTACTCTAATGGAGTGTAATGGGAGGAACTTAGGTAGGAGCTGTGATTTGAGTCGGACCTCAAAAGACTGGTAAGACTTTGACTGACAAAGATGGGACCAAAGGACTTTTTGGATAGCAAGAACAAAAAGGGAACAAGGACATGGAATGCAGTTTACAGAACATCTTCTGGGAATGGTGAGCTGGTGACTATAGCTGATGCCTGGGGAAAGGTGTGCTGTAGCTTTAAAGGGAGTCTGAGATTGGATGGGAGAGCAGAGTAGACCAGGAAACCACTGAGAGATTTAGAGGAGAGTGTCTGTGATAGCACATTGTAGGTGCTCAGGAAATGTGCATTGATTGATTGAATGTGATCTAGTTATTAGTCATCTGTTGCTCATGTTGCACCATTGACATCTCCACAGAATTCTGTGACCTGGCTAAAAGGCCACAGAATTACTCCAACATGACCTTTACTGTTGTTTATATAGAGCTTTAATAGTCTCTCTGCCTGTGGCAATATAGGATATATTACTTTTTCCCCCCTTTCCAAATGTTTTTGGGCTAAGAAAATGCTGCTTTTGCACAGACTAGTAATACATATTCTTCTTAAAAAAGAAAAGCATTGTTCCCTCAGTAGCAACTTGTAATGGGAAAACTGGAACAAAGACAAAACGCAGTTCTGGTCTGAATGGAGACCGGTTTTTCTTTGTGTGAATAACCAGCATTCCAGTCAGGTTGTCACAGTGATGCTGAGATTATAACTGTTCATGCCAGCAGTCAGAGAATGTTGCCCAGTTAGTTATTCTCAGCTGCTGGGTTACCTTGACGGTGGCTCAAAAAGCAGGTTTTGAGTTCAAAGGCATTCAAAAAAGAGCAGTCGAGGACTTGCAATTCTGTTGCCCACAGTGGGGTGCAGAGACTACAAGCTCCAGCATGCGCTGGTTTAGGCCATGTAGGTGTAGTCAGCCTTGTGAAAGTAGGCACCTTGTAAAAATTCTGGTCTTTCCCATCATTCTGGCTGATGGTCTTTCATCAGCCATCTTTGGAAGGGATTTTACTGTTTCTGGGGCCTTCAGATACTGCATATGGGAGACAGTGAGGAGAATGTATATTTTGGCATTGGAGGCTCTTGTAGCCTCACTTTTTTTCCTCTCGTGAGCAATCTACTTCACAGGATTGATGCAGAGATGAAATAAAATAACCTTTGCAAAATTCCCTGCATAATGTCTGGGGCATGGGGAGATATTCAGTGTGAAGCAGTTCTCAAATATCGTTTCAAAAGTTACAAAGCATTATACAACATGATTATCATCATCGTCAGTTTTTGGTCTTTTCTATTCTTTCAGTCAGAGTAGGGTAGGATAGGATATGGTAACAAACTCTCTTAGAGGCTTTATATAACTAAAGTTTATTTCTTGACCATGCCACATGCCCAGAGTGGCTCAGTAGAGGACTCCATTCATCAGTTACCCAAGTACCAGACTAACGTAGGCATCAGGTCACATATGCTTCCACAGTCATCACAATGATTTGAACTGTCAGTCACATATTCCATCTGGAAGTGGAACATCACTTCCATGCGCACTTTATTAGCCAAAGTAAATCATGTGGCCCCATCCAGCTTCAAGAGGGAGAGGGAAGTGCCATCCTATAACATGCCAGCAGGAGGAGAAATAGAACATTTATTCAGGCTGGGTGAGGTGGCTCATGCCTGTAATCCCAGCACTTTGGCAGGCCGAGGTGGGTGGATCACCTGAGGTCAGGAGTTCAAGACCAGCCTGGCCAACATGGTGAAATCTTGTCTTTACTAACAGTACAAAAATTAGCTGGGCATGGTGGCGTACGCCTGTAATCCTAGCTACTCCGGAGGCTGAGGCAGGAAAATTGCTCTAGCCTGGGAGACAGAAGTTACAGTGAGCCAAGATCGTGCCGCTGCACTCCAGCCTGGCCAACAGAGTGAGATTGTCTCCAAAAAAACAGAAACATTTCCAACAACCATAGTGACTGTCACCTCTACCAAAGATCAAAAGGCTGATGGAGAAGAGTACTTTAAAGAAGGAATGTTAAACATCAATGAATAAAAATATCTGAACAGTAAACTTCAAGGTAAATCAATTAGATTTCAGCTGCATCAAACAGAAAACTCCAAATATTAGTGGGTTAAGGAAGATAGAAGTTTGTTTCTCTTTCAATATAAAGAAGTTCAGACACAGGCAGCTTAGTGGTAGCATGGTAGTTACATGGTCATCAAAACCATAGGGTCATTTTATTCTTCTGCTATAACAATCTTAGCATAAGGCTTCCATTCTTAAATTCACCTCAGGATCAGAAATGACTGTAGTGTTCTAGCCATTACATCTACATTCCAGGCAGCACGAAGGAGGAGGGAGGAAGACAGAAGAACCCTTCTCCCAGCTCGCTAAGTCAGCTCCATTTGTGCAGCCCTTCTGAATGCCCCACACAGTAATTCTGCTTACATACCATTGACCAGAATTTAGTCATGTATTCATTCCTAGCTTCAGTGGGACAAGGGCATGTAGATTTTGAGCTGGGTGCATTGCCTCCCAAATAAAATTGGAATTTTTGTTAAGGAGCAAGGGGAGAATGAATATTGGGTGGCATTGATCCATCTCTGTTACAGTAACTTAAGATGCAAGCTTTAGTTAAGTAGGAATGACAGAAAAGATTGCTCTATACACTGTCATTTTCCATTCTATGCTCTGCAGAATGTCAGCACTTAGAGGAGACACAAAGTTTCTTTAAAGAGTGTTCTGTGGCCAGACAAGTTAGGAAAATGTGAAAAGCTTTGCCCAGTCTTGGAGATTCACAGGGTACATTAACACATTAAAAGCTTTGAGAGGTCTTGCAGTAAAGAAACCCCTAACCTGCTAATCTTTTTAACCTAGTGTTCCCAAACTTATTTGACAGTGGAAATTCAACACCCATGGAAATCTGGAGGGACAAAAGGATTGGCTTTAGCTTCTTGAGTCTGCCAAAAAGCTTTTAGATCCTTGAACAGATGGTATGAAGGCCCCATTCCAAAATATTATCTGCCTTGCAAAACTAATAAGCAAGCAAACCAACTTGTATGTCCTTGGTGGTGGCCCAGCCATAGAGATAAAAGCCTTGAAAAACAATAGATGCAAATGAAGCCCTGTTATTAACATCTGTATGAGATTTACAAGAGTTGGTATTGACCAGCCATCTGTACTATTACTGGTGACACCAAGTGATGGACTAAGATTGGTTTGTACCTCTGCCAGATGACAGGCCCCTGCTCCAGGTAGCTATTCTTGGGCTCCTGGCTATTCCTACATGGCTCTGGGCCATCTCACCCTTCTCTGGAAATGGGAGAGTAACAGATGATCTAATCAACCAGCCAGTATTTCCCTACTCATAGAAAAGTCCTGGGCCCTTGGCCAAAAGGCATTAACCCTGCCCCTTTCAGTGTGCACAATTCTTGCCTTCATCAGAGGTTTCCTCTGCAAAGGGGCAAAGAAGGAAGCTCCCTGTATTGTGAAGAGGAGTGGGGACAAGTAGGCAGCTGGTAAAGAGGGCCTCATACTTCTCTTAGATTTAGAGTAGGGTTAGGTCCCCTTTACCAGTTTCACCTCTGCCTGTGGTCAACTTCATGGTTGCTTATAGGTATACGAAGAACTGTTGAAAATGCTTTCAAGCAGATAACGTGTCACTGGTCTCTTGTAAGCAGGTGGCAAATGAGTATCTTTGGGGGAATGGTCCTGTTAAGGCTCTTCTTCCAAAACAGAACCTTGAATTGTTTCCTAATCTTTCTTTCTTAATTATTTAGGTAACCAGCTCTTGTCTTTAAATCCATCTCCTGCAGTTGCTGTCTTTTTCTTCATCTAAGTATCTTCAAAAAGGCAAAAGGTCAAAATATTTGCTAGTCTGGTTCCCATCATTTCCACCTCGTGTTGCTGGAAATACTGGAAAGTTACCCTGTCCTGACAGGTCTGGAAGGATCCCATGTTTGCAAATCTTTGTAAACTGTATGATACATTTTCCCAAACAGCTGTGCAATCTCTGCAACAACCTGATGATGGGAGGGAATGGACCAGGTTGAGCGGAGGGCGGGGGTGGTCATATGCATACTGACCTTTAGAGCAGCGTGTGTGTGTGTGTGTGTGTGTGTGTGTGTGTGTGTGTGTGTGTGTG
>NC_045435.1:115848525-115935668 GCF_002776525.5 Piliocolobus tephrosceles
GTGTGTGTGTGTGTGTGTGTGTGTGTGTGTGTGTGTGTGTGTGTGTGTGTGTTTGACCAAGTTTCGCTTTTGTCGCCCAGGCTAGAGTACAGAGGCATGATCTCAGCTCACTGAAACCTCCGCCTCCCTGGTTCAAGTGATTCTCCTGCCTCAGCCTCCTGAGTAGCTGGGATTATAGGCATGCACCACCGCGCCCAGCTAATTTTTGTATTTTTAGTAGAAATGGGGTTTCACCATGTTGGTCAGGCTGGTCTTGAACTCCTGACCTTGTGATCCACCTGCCTCAGCCTCCCAAAGTTCTGGGATTACAGTCATGAGCCACTGTGCCCGGCCTGCATGTATGCTTTTTAAAATGACTTTAGGAGAGATAAGAAAAATTACAGGAGGTGGTGGAGATAGCTATCCTTGTCCAATATCTGTCTTGTGGCTTAGTACCCTGAAGAATTTTCTTAACCTGCCTTATGGAGTTGTTGTGCCTTTCTCTGACTCTGAATGTGTTAGAAAACAGTCTCTGAACACACAGTTGGGGCTTGTGCATTCCTTTTGTGCACAAGCAGGTTTGTAGTCGTGACTCGGGAATTTCAGGTCAAGAAGCATGAGAAGGGCTGGCCAGTGAATCCCAGCAGCTGACAAAGGATTAAAATAGCTGTGCTATGCACCAAAATCAGAAAAAATATTCAAGTCACTGTTACAAGAAGTCCTTGGATTGTTCTCTTTTTAGTTTTATATTCTTAGTTGTATATACTTATTTATGCAATGTAAGCTAGTAGACAATAATCAATTTATGTAGAATTCTTTGTTTTCATCTGTAAGGAAATAATTTTGAACTGAGCTAGTTGTGAGTATGAATATGCTAAGTCTGTGAACCGAGAAAAATATATTTTGAAAATATTATGTATCTTTTATGCTGATATATATGCATGTGGCCTACTAAATGTACTGTCAAATTGGCCATGTGCACTAAATCTTCTTACATCAGTTCTGGAAATGAATGAAATCGATTTCTTAACCCACCTACCTAGATTTTGCAAAAGAACAGCAGGGCCTGCCCATCCTATCTACTGTCCCTGTTTCCTTCCTTTCCAGGCCCACTTTTTGAAAGGCAATGGGTGATTCTGTTGGTTTACCAAAGGGTTAAATTGAACAGAGGTAAAAACTAGAAGTCAAAAGACATAAGTCTTGATTTAACTCTGCCAGTAACTAGGATAAGACCTCAGATAAATCACCTAAATTCTCTTGCTGGAGAAACATGTAATTGCACAAATGTATAGAGCCTGTCTGGGCCTCTCTTTGCTCTTCTGTAAAATGAGTAGAGATATTTTGTTGATATGATCTCAGAAATCCTCGCTGCAAATGTCGCAGACCTTACTGCATTGTGGCTGTCGGTGGTAGAACTGGTGATGTGAGGACTTGCTCCATCCAGATAATATTTATTGAGTATCTCTGATGTCTCCGTCATGATCCGAGGTACTTGAGATACTGCAGTGGACAAAACCAATAAAAGTTAGTCATTTTTGGAGTAAAGAAGTTATTCTTTCTTGAGTAAAGAATTATTAGCGAACACTTTTTAAGCACTTACGATATGCTAGATATTGCTTTACACATTTTATATATATTAATTATTGTATCAAATAATCCAGCAAACTGGGTACTACCATTATCACTATTTTTTTTTTTTTTTTTTTGAGGCGGAGTCTCGCTCTGTCGCCCGGACTGGAGTGCAGTGGCCGGGTCTCAGCTCACTGCAAGCTCTGCCTCCTGGGTTTACGCCATTCTCCTGCCTCAGCCTCCCGAGTAGCTGGGACTACAGGCGCCCGCCACCTCACCCGGCTAGTTTTTGTATTTTTAGTAGAGACGGGGTTTCACCATGTTAGCCAGGATGGTCTCGATCTCCTGACCTCGTGATCCGCCCGTCTCGGCCTCCCAAAGTGCTGGGATTACAGGCTTGAGCCACCGCGCTTTATCACTGTTTTATAGTTGAGGAAACAGGCATAGAAAGATTAAATAACATGCCCAAAGTCATATAGCTAGAAAATGGTGAAGCTGTGATTCGATTCAGGCTTTTGGCTGTAGAGACAGTGGCTTTCACTTTTATGCTATACCGCCTCTCACTGTCAATTAACTGGTTAGCTTAAAGTAATTAGCATTCATCCTAGCTAATGGCAAAGTAGGAAAAACAGAAACTAGCTTCAGATAGAAATCTTAGAGCCTGTCTGCTCTTCCTTTCTGGGGCTTCTGGCTCTAATAAGAGGCAGGGACAGCAAGCAACCATGGTGTAGACAACGTGTATGTTCCCAGCCACCTGGCTCATTGTGTTTGCCTGTCCTGAGGTCACTGCCCATTCTCTGGCTCCATTGTTAACTCACAAGGCCTTCAGCATCCCCATAACCCCAAGTTAATTTCAGCATCGGCTGTTTGTAGGGAAATGAGTAATAATAGACTTGGATTCAAAATACTTGGATTTGAATCCTGGCTCTACTATGAACCAATGCTGTCATCACCTTGGGAAACTTTTCATAATACCACCAGCAACAGCAATATATCAGTGGCCATTATTTATTAAGCACTGCCATGCATTGTGCTAAATGCTTTATGTGTGTTGTTTCGGATTCCCAGAACCATCTTCCACAAGAGGTATTTTTACCTTTACTTTACAGTCTGGTCTTGGCTGCTGTCTCTACCACTCACTGTTTAATCTTGGGCAAGTTACTTAATTCCTTGAAGCCTTAGTTTTATCATCTGAAAATTGGGGTTAGTAACACCTATTTCTCAGGTTGCTATAAGGATGAAATATGAAAATATATGAAAAGCATTTAGGCCATGGCCTACCCCAATGACAGTGATAATGTCTATTATAGCTTGTTGTACAGCTTAAGGTTTTGCAGCCATTAATCCGAGAAGTGATGTTTCAAATCCAGTTCTAAAGGCTGCCTTTGTGAGGACAGGCTGGGGCTGCGGGGTCTTGAGTGAAGCAGCTGAGCAGGGGCAGGGTGATCTAAAGCAGTGTCACTGCTGGCTGCTGCACACTAGCAGGTGAAATTAAGCAGACTGCAAACCAAACAGGAGGTGAGGAGGCTCCAGTCTCCCTGTCCTGAGAGATGAAAGCCAAACTGGAAGCTACCAGTATCGTGGGTCAGTTCCTGGAGGCTTGGCTGTGACTATGTTTTGATTCTGCCAGGAGCCAGCTGGTCATTGAGGAGCTGGTATTGGTAAGAAGATGCCAGTACTAGCCAGGAACAGCTCTATCGGAGCAGATGGAGTCCTGGAGTCAGCCTACACTCAGGACAGCCCTTCCCAAAAGACGATGCTTGACACGGGGAGCTGGGGAGTTACCTAGAACATTCACACGTAGGATGAAACATTGTAAAAATGCAGGCCAAAGGGCATTTTCCCAAATTACAGATGAAAAAACACTGGAATATGAGGGATCAAAGAACACTAGTAAGGAGCGGAATCCAGACTTCAACACTAATTGTTTTGTACCAGTCCTGTGATAGGTTTGCATAATTTAATTTGTCGTACACTGATGAACAAGTAAGAAAAATCAACAATCAGTATTTTACCTAGCTATATCCATCTCTCTCTCTATCTATCTATCTCTATATATTTATGTTTTTTAGTTGAATTATCTATTCCAGTTGAGATGCCTTCTTTGGGCTGACAGGTTAATGAAGATACACTTCTGGGCTATATTCCAGATCTCCTGGATCAATACTGCTGGAGTACCTTTTCTTATATGCTGCTTGTCGTTATGATGATCCAATCACTGTGTATGTATAGTATTTTGCTCATGTCTGCGTCCTTCCTTAGATCGGAAGCATCATGAAGCAGGGGCCATGTACCCCACTGCCTCTACTTTGGACAGTGCATAACACACAGTAGGTGGCTAGGGAGGGTGCCAGGTAGCAGCCAGGGATTAAATAAATCTTACTGTGTAAAGCAAGACCTTTGACTCTGCAAACCCCTACTGCTTTATAAGAGGGGAAGTTAAAGTAAAAAATTACCTTTGAGGGACCTTGCCTGGCTGTGAGTGCAGCATAAACTAGAATCCGGGGGTTGTTGAGTCAGCACAGTTTCCTAATGCTGTACTTTCGAAGATGGTGTTGAAAAGCCTGAAGGCTCAAGATAAATGTGCAGAGTTCTCCTACTGTTCCTGTTTTCTTTGTTCTGTTTTGCTTTTGTAAGCATATGCTTGTCAGTTAGGGCTGAAACCAAACAAAACAGCTGCTAAATATGGTTCTAAAAGAAATAACATTTTGGTCTTTTTAAGGCCTGTAAGTTTAGAGTAAGCACAGTCGTTTGGCAGCTGTCAATAGGGAATCCGGGGGTAGCAGTCATTCTGGGAGCACTATCAGCCATCCATATTCTGTTGGGTGTATTTTACCCTGCCAAAGGACTGGTGGTCTCAAGTAAAAGATTCTGTCACAGAACGGCTGTGTCTTTAAGAGGCATTTTGGAGGAGGGCTGTCTAGAGTCTGTGTAGGCCATTTGCTCATGATCCGTGTCAATTTCATTTTCAAAGAAGTGGGGAGGCACTGGGAAGAATTATGTATTACCTTTTATGATGTGAAGGAAATCGTCATCCTAGTTATAGATTTAAGTTTGCCTTTTTCAATCTTTGGGATTTAGCCCAGTGGTGTTATTTAGTGTTCTTATAAATCCAGTATCATTCAGAGGACCTGGAGGAATTAAAGCATAACTTAGTGGCAGGGAGTATCAAACCCTAGATCTTAAATCTCTCCATTCTGCTGTGAAGCTGGGCTTGAGCCTGCCAATGCTATCTAAATTTCATCAGCTGACAGTAAAAGTATTTATTTCAACATCCCAGGAACCCCCAAAACTTAATGCGCCTTCTCAGCCTTCTCAGTTGTCTTACTAATTTTTGAAGAGACATACATTTGTCCATAAATATCTGATTCTGTTTGCTAAGCATGTGGTGGGTAATATTATTGGTTGAAAAGCAATAGGTTTTCCTTTACTGGCCAGATTAGTTTTATTGGCTTTTTTAGTTGAAAATCTGTAAAATGCAGACTGAATTTTACTGTGGCATATTATTTGTTTATTACATGAACTCATTTTCAAAGATGAAAAAGAAAAGGGAGGAAGAAAATGAATATTTACTAAAGTCTTATTACGTATCAGGCCCCAAGCTAGTCTAGACGCTCACGGTTCTCATAGTAGCTCCCAAGGGAGGTAATCCTGTCCACATTTTAAAGATGAAGAAACTGAGGTTCAAAGCAGTTCTGAAACTGGCTCAAGGTTAGAGAGCTACCAGTTGGTAAATCAAGGGCTGGGAATTATGGTTCCATGAAGCTGATGGGGTAGTGGTTAGTAACTCAAGGTTTGGAGTCTGACCATCTGAGTCAACATCCTAGCTCTGCTGCTCATTAGTGGTGTGACCTTGAGTAAGCATTTAATCCCTCCGTGCCTCAGTTTTCCTAATCTGTAAAACAAAGATAATGATAGCATCCACTTGATAAAGCTGTGATAAATGAGCTATTCATGAAAATGCTTAGAATTGTTTCTGACACATAAGTCCTCATGAAATGTTCACTATTACTGTAATATTTATTGTCATGACGAACCAAGTTTGCTTTTATCTGTACTGGCTGAAAAATTACATTTTCTTTCAAGGAATATCCTGCCTTTTGATATGTAGTTATATTTCATTATGAAATAATGTAAACTACTCTACCTTAGAATTGAATTCTCTTCTCAGCCTCCCAGCAAAGGTTAAGATCTGAATAAAGGCATGTGTAGCCAACAGGGATTCTTGACTTTGGTAAATGTCAATGATTTGCTCTTTTCTCCTTGGTGTATGTAACTTTCTTCCATGCTGCTCATCCTGGCTTTAAGAGCAGCTAAGCAAACACAAGAGGGAGAATTAAGTGGATTTTTTATCTCTTAGCTTTCCTGTCTTTGTAACATGATTATTAGGTACAGTGTCCTCTCCTTGCTGCACATTCTGTTGGCCACATTCTGACAGCCTGACTTCTCAATGCACGTGAGGCACAGTTTACTACAACAGGCTCTATGGATTTTATTTGTTTAGAGCTGGGAATACTACAGGGGCTTTTACATGTGACAGCTTTGTCCATGTGGGATTGGGGTAAGGAGGATAGAGGGCACAGTGGTAGAACAACTTGTCTAGATTTAAAAGAAATGATGTAAGTTTGCTAGACCTTTGGCTCTACATTCTGATCCCATTTTTTTTGTGACTTCCGCTATACATGTCTTGAAGAATTGGGAGTGGGACATCAACCTTATTCGGTAAATAGTTGTATCTAGCAGTTACGTATTGGACACCATGCTAAGTGCTGAAAATACCATGATAAATATGTTACAGTGCCTGCTCTTGAGGCATTTGTAATTCATCAAGGGAGAGAAATGTAAGAGAGGCTAGCACTATGTGAAAATGGTTATCATAGAGCTGTGCACAACGTATTGCGGCTGCAGAGAGAGCGCCGGTGGTGCTGATTTGAGAAAGGCTTCAGAAAGGAGGCAGCAAGCTGGGCTTTCAAGGATGGGCTTGCCTCGGAAAGAAAGCAGAAGGAATAATCTTGGCAGATGGGCAGTATGAACCAAGAGCTGAGTGTAGTGTGTTAGGAACATGAGGGACATGTGTTGGTTATAGCACAGAATGATGGAACACGAGGCTGGGAATGGAGGCCAGGCCTAAGAATGACATGACCTGACTTTCAGTTTGAACTGTATCTTGTATTATTTTAAATCATGGAGTGTCATGATTAGAAATGTCTATTTTAGAAAGATCAGTATGGAGAATAGCTTAGAAGGAAGAAAGAACTAAAAGCAAATGGTCTCAGAAGAAGATGATGAAGCCTGTTGTGTGAATGGAGTGGGATAGATGGATATGGTGGACATTTGGAGATAAGATCATTGACACTTAGTGAACAAAATTAGGGGAGTGGTGGACAAGGGTGGAACTTTCGGGGAAGTCTACCTCAAAGGTGTGAGCAGAAGAAATATTATAGAATCTGTGAGAGAGACTAAGAGGTATGATAGATGGTGGAGGGGATATATTTTTTACAGGAGTGATGATGCTCAGGAGTATAAATGCCTCAAAGGGGACAACTAGGACAGGACTGAGAAGCGACCACTACGTATAAGAAATTGAGGTCATAGTGACCTTTTGGGGAAATTACTTTAGATGTACTCTAGAATGGAGAAAACAGTTGAATGCTTACACTGTTCAAACTATATCACAATTCTACAAGGATGTAATAATGATGAAATGCATTTGTGTGAAAGACTATTCACAAACACTCAGCTCTCCAGGCACTTGGATGGGGGGAAAGAGAGAAGAGAGCTGAATAATACCTCTGATTTCTATGTCTAGGGTTTCAAAGAGTCCCCTCCTTGCAAATACCATGACTCTTAATGCTATTTTGCTTTGTTTCTCTCAGGATACTGTAGACTGTAGATGCTTATAGACTTCTCTTAATTCCAAACTGGTCCTCATTTCTAGCCATGATGCTTGTAGTGTATGTTGTGGTATGTTACACAGAGCTCAGTTCTCCACTGCTGGGGCACTCAGTTGTCCACCTGCTAGGAGTTTAGGTAGCTAGGGATGACTTTCACCTGAAAAATGTCCTCAGCTGAACAGTGTCACTTCACCTAAGATTGTTACCTCTGGGGTGGGTATTGGGGGGCAGCCTACATGCAATGACTAGACAATGGAGGTAGGATTCAAAGGCCTGATGCTTCCAGGTAGGATAATTCTGAAGGGCTATCCTAGCTCCAGTGCTCCCATGGATCAGATGAAGTTTTTGTTACCACTACATTTCAGTTCAGCTCTTCCTTCGGCTGAAACCAGTTCTTCCTTTCCTCCCCGGCAGGTGTTGATTCTGAGGCATACCCCAATAAACTCACACAGTGTAAATCTCAGGGAGTCTCGGAGTTTATTCCTGGGGAACCCATCTGATATGATTCTTTCCAGTTTGGTTGCCCATGCAAGGCCAGTTGCCAGTGGAACTCTTTAGTTCCTCTGAACTTTGCTTCAGAGGCCCTTGGATGTATCCAGCAAAAACCTTCTCCTAGCAATTTGAACTAAAGGCTCAGCATTGAGCCTCCTTGGTTTTGATTGGTTGTGACACATACTCAAGAATAGCTTATTCAAGGAGAGAAAAGAGCCTCACAAGTCAGCTGTCTGGATCCTCCTTAGACCTCCATAGACCTACCTACTAACCAGCTCTGAGAAGGCACCCTGAGGCGAGTGACCTCCTGGGTGTAGAAGCTGATCCCTGCTCTGCACCTGTTTGTGCTCCTGCCCTCGTCTTACATCCCTATTTGATTCCCAGGTTCCTTGAGGCAGCCACTCATCACTGTCCTGTATCTCTTCTCTTTTTGTTATATATATTTTTTTAGTCAAGAAAAACGAATGTTGAAAACACAATTGAGAAATTTCAAGCAAATGTAGAACTTCTCTCCAAATATGTTGCAGAAACACCACCAAGCAAACAAACTACTGGGAAGCACAGCTTAGAAACAAATAGCAGCTGCCACCATTTATGGGCTTTTTTTTTTTTTCTTTTCCTCATTTCTTTCTAATTCCGTTTGTAATAAAACCTGCTGCTCTAATGGCCTAGTAGTTTAACCAACAGAACTTTTCCTCCTATCCTGAGGCCTCCTGGGTGGCCTTGACAGTGTCTTCTAGCTGTGGGGTGTTGGTCGACTCAGAGCTCTAGTCCCTTAACAGTGTTTTCCAGTTTTGTGGTTCTGTCTGGAACCACACCTCCCAGACCAGGTGGGGCATAATTGGAACTTCTGGACTTCTGGAGTTTTCAGGACATGAGCATGGAGTGTGGTTTCTTGCCTTTCTGGCTTCCTAAGAGTGGGTAATGTAGTGCTAATTCCAATCTTTCTCAGGTGACTAAGTGTTTAATCTGTTGGGTGCTTTGTTTGCTTTTTGTTTTTGTTTTTATTGGTTCTCTGTGTGGAATCTTTGAAGGCACCTACCCAGGGGCTTTTCTTGAGTTTGATTTACCACTGACAGGACTTTAAAGCATCCTGACTTGTCAGATCAAACTCATTTTTCCCTTTCCCCAGAATAGCAGAGAAACTCATTTTCCCCTTCCCCCATTAAATCCTGCTGGTGGTGTGGAATTTCTCAGCTTGAAAGTGATTACTATTAGGTATTAATAGATTTCTGACTACGTGCAAGGCATTGTGCAAAGCCCACACTTACTCTTCACAAGAGCATGACTAGGTAGATGTCATCCCTGCAGGCCCAGACAATACGCTGCTCTCGCAGGGTCTCCTAGGATCACATAGCTAGTCGAGGCACAGCTGATATTTAACCCAGGTCTGTCTGAATCTGAAGTTCAGGCTGTTCCCTGCCTGCCTCTCAGCTACCCGTTGTAATAATATACGGCATTGCTCTCATGTAAGTGTCCGGTAGAGATAGACCAAAAGCGCAGTCTATTTTTATTTGTTTCTAAGAATATTTTTTAAATTAAGTGCCTAACACTTAAAAAGTAGGAGATCTCACATTAAATGCAATGTTCAGTTTCTCCTGAAAAATCTTTAGACCTGGCAATATTGTGTTAATATGTTGACAAGACAACAATTGGCTCCAACTAGGTAAACTCCACCCCACCCCACCACATCCTTCCTCCCTCAAAGAGGCTGGGGTTGCTCAGTTTGCCACAGGCCCCAACTGGACCACTTTACTTGTTTATGTTACTGGCCTGGCCTCTGAAGATATTTAAGTTTGTGACTCCTAGATTTATGCCTTTAAAGAAGCAATTTTTGTCCAGTTAGGAATCAGTAAGGGGTAAAAGTCAATTTCTGCCTCTGAATAGAATTTTATAGGCTTTGATTTTTCTTTTCAATTTCTTTGGGATAGTAATTCAGTTATAATAGCAGTAATTATTGGATATTTATTGAACACTGTAACATTTAGCTGACTCCCGAGGTTAGTAGACAACTGATTGGTGGTAAGAACTTGAATAATTCTCCAATTTAGTTTGCATTCTAAATCCTGCAGTTACTCAGCAGGTACTACAGGAACTGGAGGCTATCCTCAGAAGTATATTTTGTAGAAGCAGTATTACAGAAGAGAGATGAATCCAAAGAAAATCTTTCTCAGAGAGGTAGTTAAGTTGACTCTATTTTCCCTTGGAAACTGTTGACTGCCATAGGTAAGATTGCCCCACAATGCAGGAACACCATTCTTAACTACCAGGGCTCACTCAACACAATGAACAGCTCAGATATTTCCAAGAGAAACATCCTAGAACATTAGAACCTTCTCAGGATGATGAGTCTTTCACTTTATCTCGATGTAGCTCCTGCAAGTGTGTTTCCATTTGACAGTGAGAAATGTGTTAATTCTTTTTTATTATTTCACTTGAAAAAGCATCTCCTTTTGCCTGATTTAAACACATTTCATAGAAATGTAAAATGGAAAGAAAATGGAACTTGGCTAATTTCATAGCTGCAGCTGACTTAAATTTTAAAATTTTGATAGTATTAAGTGTTAACACATGAGAGCCCCCTAAGCTAAAGCTGTTATTTATTTGCTTAATTTAGGTAAGTATTTGCTTTTGATTAAGGCAATGCCTGGAATATTGCTTGAATTTTTATTGTTTATTTTCTTTCAGGACCCCGCAGGGATCTTTGAATTGGTGGAACTTGTTGGAAATGGAACATACGGGCAAGTTTATAAGGTAAGTACATTGAGTCTGTGTGTGGCTTATGTATGGTTTCAGTTCATGAATGGCGAATTGCAGTGCTGTCTATACTTGCTCATAAATGGCTCCTAACAAATTTAAAATGAATTAATATACTTGGTGATTGACTCTCCATCTTTTAAAATATATCTGTGGTTATGTTAGATTCTGTGATTTGGGTATTTCCCTTCATTATATATGACTGTGTTTATATGTGACACATGAATTCTGACGCCACTTATTTGAAGCTCTTCAAGCGTTCAGTTTCCTTTACTTTAATCACTGCCAGAACTGGTTTTTGAAAGAGAAAAGAATGCCATCTACTTTAGAAATTTAAGCTATTAAACTATTGCAGCTGGAAAAGTAGATGTGTTATTGGCCTAGGGCATGAATTAAATGAGTTGAGTGAACAGTGTTGGAAGAAAACTTGGTTACCTCACAAAGCAAAAGCTTAATAGCAGCGACGAATTTTAGGAAATAATTAAAAGTTAAACTTGAGTTGAGACGGAGCTATGGAATAAGAAGTCTTGCTTGTCTGTTTACTAATTTTTGCTTACAAATTCACTCAAAAAGTGTTTTTAAAAGGTCTTTTTCCCAAGTATAATCTACAAAAATAATGGTTGGTTGAAAATGTGAGTTGATTCCTTTTCTGATTGTCAAAAAAAATGAAAGTGAACTGTTTTTGGACTAAAACTTTTGGGGTTTTGTTGAATGAGCTATTGAAATGCCATCAAAACGAACCAACTGTTTCCTTATGATAATTTATAGGGAAATATCCATCATTTTCCCTAGTGGCAGCGATATGGGATGGCATTTCCATTACAAATTATCTCATGTTCTATTTTTAAAAATTCCTGCTGAGCCCTAAACTTTTCTCAGTTAATTAAATTTATTATAGAAATCATTCAGGTTGTAATATTTTCAATTCTGCAGACTTTCAGAAGTATTATTTATAGGGTATTCTCGAGATTCTGTTTTTTAAAGCACAATTGTAAGTGGATACACATTTATATGTTTATTTACCAGAGGTTTCCTTTGGTGTCCAGGGGGAAATTTCTCCCTTGCAAGAAACGATTATTTCCTAAATTGTCCACCTTTTACCATTAGACAGAATGTAGTCTACCCAACCTGCTCACTTGACGTTGATCCTGTCTGACACAGAAAGAAATGTGTCTCAGCAAAGCTTTTAAATACTTGCAATGAAGATAATTAGGTTGGAAGATTGTGTTACTGCGTTTTGAGAAACTGGATTGAACTTGTGAAGTAACTAATGAATTAAGCTCTGACTTAGGTAGAAAATTACTTCTGATTTGCTGTCAATATGAAGGAGCAACTCTGTAGCATGGTGTTGGTTTTATGGTGCCATTTCTTAGAGCCTTTCCATTTCATTAGTTTCCCACTCATAGGATATGCATTTGGGAGACAGTTCACAGCTTGGTACACTAATTCAAGAGGTGAAACTCTGCACTCTTATAAGAGGAGATATGAAGAGATTCAATTAAGGATGAGAATATTTGGAAAATCCAGAGTTTTCCATAATTTCTTGTTATTTGAAAAAGGCAAGGAAACAAATGGCAAGAGGTCTCAGATCTTTTTAGAGAGGGAATATATTTAGCAGCTAGGTTGTCAACATTATTATTTCATAGGATTCCATTCTCTTGGTGGTTGATACAGTACTATGGCACCTTCCAAGTTAAGGGAGATTCTGCAAAGAATGGTCATGGTGAATGCAGTGAACTTTGGGACAGGAGATTTGGTCTCTTACTAGTGCCATTGTTTTCATTGTTTTGTAACCACCACAGCTTTTCTGTGTATTAGTCAAATGAGAATGTAGTTAGAAATGCTTTGGGGCCTGGCCAGGTGCAGTGGCTCACACCTGTAATCCCAGCACTTTGGGAGACCAAGGCAGGTGGATCATTTGATCTCAGAGTTCGAGACCAGCTGAGCCAACATGATGAAACCCCGTCTCTACTAAAAATACAAAAATTAGCCAGGTGGTAGTGGCATGCACCTGTAATCTCAGCTACTCAAGAGACTGAGGCAGGAGAATATCTTAAGCCTGGGAGGCAGAAGTTGCAGTGAGCCGAGATCTTGCCATTGCACTCTAGTCTGGGCGAGAGAGTGAGACCCTGTCTCAAAGGAAAAAAAAAAAAAGAAATGCTTTGGGGTCTTGTGATGATTTACTTAAAGAATTATAACTCCCTACCTAGTTAAGGGTTTGGTCTCTAGGCAACCAGATGATGTTAGGTGGCACTGCTCATGAACAGACCCTGTGTTTCCTGAGGCCACTAATCCAGTCCTGCTGTCATCTGAGTTCTAAAATATTAAAGTTTAATAAAATAGCAAAATATGAGCTAAAAGATATGTGAGCCTAAAGTAAATTACATTAAAAAGTGATTGTTTGCACTATAGATTATACAACTTTTATGAAATATGTATATTTCTAAACTATAGGTATAAATAGAAATGTAGCTCTAGGAGGAGGCCTTTATACATAAAATCATATAAGTATTTTCTTTATGTTAAATACTGTATTAGTCTGTTCTCACGATGCTATGAAGAAATACTTGAGACTGGGTAATTTATAAAGGATAGAAGTTTAATTGACTCACTGTTCTGCATGGCTGAGGAGGCCTCAGGAAACTTACAGTCTTGGCGGAAGGCACCTCTTCACAGGGTGGCAGGAGAGAGAATCAGTACCCAGTGAAGGGGAAACCCCTTATAAAACCATCAGATCTCATGAGAATTAACTCACTATCATGAGAACAGGATGGGGGAAACCGCCTCCGTGATTCAATTATCTCCACCTGCTCTCTCCCGTAACCCATGGGGATTATGGGAACTACAATTCAAGATGAAATTTGGTTGGGGGCACAGCCAAACCATATCAAATGCTAAGCCTTTGATTTTAATTTTTAAAGTCTCTCTTTTGGTATTCCTGGTTTTCATAAGGTCAGGTATAATTTTACGAATAAGTCTATGGACATAACCTTTATTTTATGGAAAAATCTATTTTAAGTTTCTTTTTTATAAGCTGCCCTAATTGAGTCATAATATAATTTTGTTTACAGGTAGTATTAAAGAAACGTACTTAATATAATAAAAAGCATATGTAGGTGTTCAGAGAATACCTCTTGAAATGTATCTGCATGTGAGTCAGGTACATCTAGATGTAAAAATATAAATATTTTATATAAAAGCCATTTAAAAATGTTTAGTTTTTCAAAGTTGCTTCTAGTCTTACTCCCAATTCTAGCTGATTCCTGTTTTGGGCAAGGTTAGATTTGTTTATCTTTAGCATTTTGGTCATAGGTAATCAAGTAGTGATTCAGTGTCTGTTTTTTGCTTTTATTTACTGAGGATCATAGGTAAATAATAAAGAATAGTAATTCACCCTCAGGACTTTTAATGAGGAAACCATCTCCTTCTGCTCATGGCTGCATTAAAAAATAAACCAACAAAAGACGACATACCCATTTACTAAAGGTCTTGGCTGTTTATCGGCATGCCACCTATTGGGAACCTAATGGAATCTGGACACATTTTTGTTAAAATAGAGTAATTCTTTTAATAAATTGAAATAATTGTTTAATGTTTACTGGTAAGATACCACTACAGATTAGCCACAGGTTTTAAATAAATGTTGGTCTATCCTGTCTCCTAATTTGAATATAGATTGGTTATTATGGAGATGAAGACATATTTTATCCCAGGGTGATAATGTGAATTAGGAATATGAAGGATTCCTAAGTATTTCTCATATTTCTTTTCAATGCTTCTTAAGGTTGTAAAGTGCAAGATAGGGAGGCCATTGTGGTGGCTATAGTGCTTATGAGAGAGAGATGCCATGAGTCTGTATATTTCCAATGGGCTATGAGAGTCTTCATAGTCCTCATTCTGAGTTCTCCTCTGCCAGCTGGCTGTCCAGCCCATCCTTGATCACCTCCAGTCATGTGGAACTCATTACTTCTCTGTCAGTTCATTTTCCTGTAATTCCTTTGAATGTTCTCACATTGTGCTGAGATCTTGCCTCTCTAAAATGTTTACCATTAAAACCCCATTTCATACCTCTAGAGCTATTTAAAATTTAAAATTAAATATCCTTTCACAAGAATGTAGACCTTTTGGGCCGGGCGTGGTGGCTCACGCCTGTAATCCCAGCACTTTGGGAGGCTGAGGCGGGCAGATCATCTGAGGTCAGGAGTTTGAGACCAGCCTGACCAACATGGAGAAACCCCGTGTCTACCCAAAATACAAAATTAGCTGGGCATGGTGGCACATGCCTGTAATCCCAGCTACTCGAGAGGCTGAGGCAGGAGAATCGTTTGAACCAGGGAGGTGGAGGTTGCAGTGAGCTGAGATCCCACCATTGCACTCCAGCCTGCAGAGGGAAACTCCATCTCAAAAAAAAAAAAAAGAATGTAGTCCTTTTGATATGTGAAGATTTCTCCCTTCTTCCTCCAAACATATGCCTATGTCTCCTGTTGTTCAGGCAATGTAGCCTCAGCTGCTTGATTCATTCTTGTGGCATAGACCTGAGGCCCTTCATTATCCCTGCTTCTGCGCTGGAACTATTCTATTACTAAAAGTCATACTTTATGCTTGTAAATAGTTTTATATTCCATAAAACCTTTTGAATATATATAATTTAATTTCTGTTAGAATGAGCACCTTGTTCTCACTCCAGAGTCTTTATAGTTATAGTTCCCTCTACTTAGAACAGTTTCCCCCCAGCCCTCTCATGGCAGGCTCCTTCCCCTTCAGGTCTCAGCTCAAATATTACCTTCTCAAGGAAGCCACTTTTCATCCCTGCGTCTACTGCAACCGGCCACTGCCTCTGCTTCCCTCTGCCACAGACTTTCTTTATTACATTAACCTGTTTTATTGTTTTTATGGTATTGCCACTCTCTGGATTATCTAACTTCCTTGTTTATGTCTGTATTTAGCAATTTAAATACATAAGTCAAGGGAAAATAAAGTCAGAGACTAGTCTGTGTAGACCATTACGCTATCCTAGTCTGGCATATAGTAAATGTTGACACTTGTGGGGCCCAGAATTGAGTTATGTTTTCCTTGATAATTCTTTATATATTGGTTCCTAGTTTAAAATTTTTTTAGCATTTTCATAAAATATTAATTTTTGTACTTTAGAAAAATATATTTGCACAAAAGCAATAAACAAAATGCTCTACCTATTTTTTTGGTAGAAGTATGGTAATGTAGATCTTATGTTTAATGAATTACCAGTAGTCTGCAGAAGCAAGAAGAGTACGCTAGAAATTTACAAAATGAGGCAAAGCAGTTTTCTGGGGTTTCGTCTCCTGGCAGAGGTCCTCAAACTTTAGTATGTAAAATGAATATTTGAGAAAGGATTAAAATGTAGATTTCCAGGCTCCAACTTCTGAAATTTTGATTCAGTGGGTCTGGGGTATCCTCTGTGAACATTTAATAAGTGTAAATGCTCATTCTGTTGTTCAAGGTCTTGGGGCTGCACCTCCAGAAACTGCAAAAATGATTGTATGTTATCCTGTTATAGGTCACTTGAGTGAATGCTAATCCTAACACTTTTTGCAATCATTTATTTTAGGTTTTCCATGCTGACTCAAACTTACATAAACCAAGAAAAGCAAAAATCAAAAGATCTTGACCTGAGATGTGATACCCACCTGTTTTGGCTTGTTCAAAGATTTGACTTTCAGTGTTTTTATTTGATATGCTTATGATGACAGTTTACAGCTGAATAATTTAACTCAAGACCTGAGAATCAATATTGTCAAAACTGACCTCACATAGCAAAATCTCGGCCTGTTGGGTGGGGATTTTCTCATATCTGTATATTGCGATCTCTTCATTAACCTTCGGCTAAAATAAGATAAAACATTTCAATAGTAAGTTGATTAATAGTTTATTTGTGGAGGTGATTCTATAACATTACCCAAGATGCACTGTAGCTTTTCATAGCCTGCTGCAATGAATCATGTACTATTCACTTACTGTTTGGCAAGGAGTGAGTTTGAGAGAATGGTGTGTTTTGTAGATAATAGTGGCATTTGTTTTTTAATCAAGAATTTCTAACATAAAGAATACATTCTTTCACATTTGTTGAGTGCCCATGAAAAAAGCCCTGTGCTTTGTATGGGAATAATGCAGAGCTAACTGAGGAGGTTCCTACTCTTAAGAAGCGTGTAATCAGATTATCTAATTAGGACTGAGCGCTCACTGTGCACCAGAGGTTTTTATGTATATTGTCTCAGTTATTCCTCATGGTGGTTATGGTCTCATTTTATCGGGGAGGAAGAACATTTATTAAATCACATTATCACTCTAAGGCAGGGTTTCTCATTCTCAGCACTCCTGAGATTTGGGGCTGGGTAATTCTTTGTTGTGGGGGCTGTACTGTGCATTGCAAGATATATAGCAGCCTCCCTGGCCTCATCCAACTACAAAGCAGCAGCACCCCTAAGTTGTTGCAGCTGAAAATGTCTCCAGATTTTCCAGTGTCTTCTGTGGGGGTAAAACCACTGCTTTAAAAATGAGATAGAATGGCAAAACTCTTAACATTGAGGTGCAAGTGGGGACAGCGAGAGTATAGACTATTTAGGAATTAATGCTGTCCAGGCAGAGTGGGGACCTGAATGGGCTGCAAGATGTGGGTCTGGAAAAAGCTCAGAGGCCTTGGCATTTCCACTGTATCTGGGAGTGTAATTGAGCATTTTTATAAGTGGAAAGAGTATAATGAAAAGTACTTTGGAACAGGACTGCCTGAGCTGGATTTTGCTGAGTCTGGTTTTGCTCTGTTCCAATCGTGTGAAGATAACCAACTTACCCTGTGAGCCTGGATTTCTCTATCTTTTATTAATAGTACAGAGTAGCGCTGTTAATGAAAACTCAAGTGTAAAACATTAATATGTGGAAGCGCTCAGCTCAGTGCCTGACACATAGTAGGCACTCAATAACGTTTTCCTCTTCCCAAACACATGTGCCAGTTCTTCTCATGGTCTTGCTTTCATAGAACATTTTATGCCCTAAAAGAAATATTCATAGAGGAATGAAGTTAGAAACACATGTCTTTGTGCTCCACATTCTACATTTGATTTGCTGGTTTTTATGTATGCTTAGAATGGCATTATTTGCATTAAATATTAGGATGGTACAAAAATATCTGTGGTTTTTGCCATGACTTGTAATACTTTTGCACCAACCTAATACCAGTATTACTTTTAATAGCAAAAACAGCAGTAACTTTTGTGCCAACCGAGTACAATTCTCAATACTTCTTACATTGTATTTGGTGATATAATTGCCACTTGGATATTATATTTGGTCTTTAGTGCTTAAAAAAGCCAATTTCTCAATAAAGTGTAAAGAGAAGATAGATTAATAGAGGAAACAGGAATCGGTTGCAGCACCGTGGAACTTTGGTGGGGTGAAAATGGTTTCTGAATAATTTTATATTTCACAAGTTTTGGAGGAGAAGCAACAGTATTTCTTCTTCAGGTAGTATAAGGTCTCAGGAGAGAGTCTTTATTGTAAGATTAGTGAGGGGGTGTGGAGCAGCAAGAACCTCATTTAGAAATTAAGGACCCGTCAAATGGTTTTGGTTCTACCCTTTACTTGCCTTAGCTTTGAGCTTGCCATAGATCTAATTGGAACTTCAGTTGTTCTCATCTGTAAAATTAGAATATAAAGAAACAATTTTCATGATATGCCCCATGAAGCTATTGTGAGGTTGAAATCAATTAATGACTATGAAAGTATTTTGTTAAATATAAATTCCTATGTACATGTAAGGTTTGATTACTGCTATTGTCATTTATTACAATAGGAGGTGGCAGATTCCTGTTATCTTGGGGTCTAGGGAAGTTTATTCCTATGTTGTTACTTCTCTTCTTCATCGTCAGGCTTTATTATCTATCTAAAGTTGTAGTTTTGCTAGAATTAAAGGTAACAATTTTACTTCCATTTTCCAATAAGTAGGAGAATCATTCACCTTTGAAATATGTTGGCTTGGTGAATTTTTCATCCTCATAGATCCCTAAGTTGTTTGCATCTAATTTGTCTGAAGACCATGCCACTTTGTGCTATGATCTGTTGAGTGTAATGAATTAGATGGTTGTCATGTGAACATGAAGGGAAGACCTTTGTGAGTGCCTGTGTGCTGGATGCCGTATGGAAGTGTTGATTTCTCTGCTAGGTGGCTGAACCTGTAGAGTTGCTACCAAGACTTGATACAGGGACTGTGTGGGATTTCTTGTTGCTACTAGTGGTTTGCAGCCTTCTCTTTTTATAGAAATCATCTGGATAATTTTGCAAAACTATAGATAATTGGGCCTTTCTTTAAAAATTCGATTTTAGTTTGTCTGATGTTGGGCTGGGGGAGGTTTTATTCCAGACCTTCCCAGATGCTTGTGATGCACAGCCAGGATAGGGAGCCGCTGGGCTGAGGCTGTCTGTAGTCTAAGTGCTCTTTTGGGTGTCTTTGCCTTTGGAGATGACTCAACCCCTTTTAGCTCTGTCTTGGGGTTTTGTTTACCTTTATTCGTTTATTCAGTGTCAGCCTTCATAAGTATCTAACAACTGCCTGGCATTGCCTTCAGGGCAGGGTTTATAGATAAACGTGTTGCATGGTCCTTGCCCTCCAAGAGTTTGAAGTCTCTGGGTGGAGAGACATGAAAATCGATCACTTCAATGTTGTATTTCATGTACCACAGCAAGAGTATACAGAGCAGAGCCAAATCTGTGGGGGCTGTGGGAAGACCAGGAAAGGCTTCATATAGGAGGTGACTCTTGAGTGGAGTCTTAAAAGATGAATAGATGTATGTGGAAGGGGAATTAAGTAGGCACTCTAGGGAGAGGTAGTGTTACCAAAGGCTTGACTGCTGTTGATGGCCTGGGCCAGGGTCAATATCCTGAGGTGAAGTAGGGCTAGGAAGCCTTTAAGATAGACATGGACAGATGGCTCTTGTGGCTTTGAGTCTTGGCCTTGAGACTTATTAACTGTGTGAGCTTAAGCAAGTCATTTAGCTTTTCTGGGACTTGGTTTCATGTATAACGAAGAGGTCTGGCCAGAGGGTCTCCAGAGTTCCTTCTGGATATGACATCCTTTAATTCTAAGTAGAGAACTAGTCTGGATAACCTCCACAAGTTGCTTCTATGAATCCACTTACAGCCTGTGCTTTTCCAAATACAAAACTGAAATATTCTAAACCGTTAGCAAAATGATTTATACGGAATGCCTAACATTATTAAGATACCCATTTGGCCTGGTGGCATTGCGTGGTGTAGTTCTGTGTTGAAGGATGTAGACACATGCACATTTTATACCATTCTCTCATTAATTCAGAGCTGCAAGGTTTTAGCAGGTTCTCACTGCCTCAATGAATGATGATATACACTTTCTAATAGCGATGGAAAGAGGATGAGATTTTCTGTTAGGGATGGACATGGATTGGCACTCATGTGCTCAATTTTGATTTGAAGTATTTAGAATGCTTTAGTCCAAAAAACTTTCATTCCATCTCATATTCTATCAATGAGTAGCCAAATAACTTGATGCACAAGCCCCTCGTGACTTGTAGTTTTTAGATCTCATAACACCCTTAATGACTTGGTGATTATAAGGCACTTTCAAGTAATTAAACAATCAATAGTTACTATTCTGGGTTATCTGTAACCTGTAAAATGAAACCCTGCCAGGATTACAGGCACAGAATTTAGGGCTCCGCACGGTTTTTAACTATTTCATACATGGGAAACATTTGAGACTCTTTAATAAAAAGAATAACCAATTAACTGTGGTACGGAAATTATATTTCCTATCTCTGTAGTTTAACCTTAAGTATAATTTCATTAAATCTGCTTATATATTTTGCATATGCAAAAAGAAATATCTGCTGTTTGGCAAGCAAATATATGCTTACTGCTGCATAGGAGCCTTGTCGGTGGTGAGGGTCGAGAATGGGGTCATTACAGCCTCTGCTGCTGGGTACAGCGGCCTTGGGTATTGCTTCGGATCTTGGTCCTGTTGCTCACCTTGCAAGGCGAAGCACAGCACTACTGTGTCCATTTTGTTCCTCTCTACAGCAAAGGAAGACAAGTGTAGCAGCTGGTTACAACATTTTTCTAAATAAATTACAAAATGTCTACTACAAAAATCATGATAATAATAACCATATTATCTTTGTGGACAGCAGAGAAGAGTTAGGAACTCAGTATGTGAAGAACTCAGTCTCCTTTAAGGAGAAGGTGACTTCTTGTTTTAGATAACTTGCCCGTTACTGTTTAACATCTCCGAGTTGATACTTCAAGTATTGCTTGAGAAATTCAGTTTTGATCTGTGCATCATATTCAGGAGGTGGTATGAGGCTCCTAACTGAATTTATCTTACTGGAAATCTTTTTAGTAGTACCTCTTTCTCTTATCGTAGAACGTACATACTGTCATTTCCCCCTTAGCCATTTTAAGTGAGCATACAATTCAGCAGCATTAAGTACATTCACACTGTTGTGCAACCCTCACCACTACCCATGTCCAGAACTTCTTCGTCATCCTCAACTGAAACCCTGAACCTGTTAAATATTAACTCCCCACACCCTACTATTCCCTAGTCCACCACATGCCCTGATCTCTGTTTTAAAAAATACTGTTAGTAAACTTAATTACAGAGGTGGTGGTTTCCTGGGTCATGTCCTGCAACACTGGATCTGCAACGAGCCTGAAATGAGTCTGCGTGTCTGTCTGTCCTTATGTTGGCATTCCTCAAGGTAACTCACCAACAGCCCACTTTATTATCTGCAGGTGGCTGACCACTCAGCACCTGCAGGGCTGCATCTTGTTCTAGGAAGCTGAAACCAGCTGAAGCCCTTGATTTTTCTACCCTGTTTATATCTAAATAAAAGGACCCTCCTCAGGTAGAAGTCTACAAAAAGTATACAAGCATTTTGTATGAATTCTAAAAGAATATTGTGTATGTTTTCTGATATGGTTTGGCTGTGCCCCCACCCAAATCTCACCTTGAATTGTAATAATCCCCACATGTCGAGGGTGGGGCCAGGTGGAGATAATTGAATCTTGGGGGCAGTTTCCCTCACACTGTTCTCGTATAGTGAATAAGTCTCAAGAGATCTGATGATTTTAGAAATGGGAGTTGCCCGACACAAGCGCTCTTGTCTGCACCATGTAAGATGTGACTTTGCTCCTCATTCACTTCCAGCCATGATTGTGAGGCTTCCTCAGCCATGTGGAACTGTGAGTCAATTAAACCTCTTTCCTTTATAAATTACCCAGTCTCGGGTATGTCTTTATTAGCAGTGTGAGAACAGACTAATACATTTTCTATATTAAAATGTCTGGACTGTGGTTATTTTTATTACCATTTTACAAATGAGATTTCTCTTTACCTTAAATGTTATCAACTATTTTTTTAAAGCGGCAAAACATTTTTCCCCCACAGGAAACTCCAGTATTTCACACAATAGCAGAATGTTCTGGATGGAGGATACTTAGGATCTACCTCATGGAGCCATTCCTTTGCCAAAACTCCCCTGAGGCTCCTCTACCTCCCTCCACAGACTAGCCCCACACTTGGAGCTCCAGGGAGCACAGTTCTGCATTCCCAGTCACAGGTCCCTATGACATGACCTCTGCCTCCCCCTCCAGCGTCATCTACAGCCCATCCTGATTCGCACTGTGTCCACCTATGGTAGCGCATTGCGGGGCATTTGTGCACACTGCACACGGTGTCTGTTTATCTGTGCCGTGCCCTTCCCCACCCCCTGTTGGCTAGCAGCCATACTGTATCCTTAACACTTGGTTCAGGCAGCACCCTGCCTAGTGGGGTTTGATGGCCTTCCCTGCCTCTTCTCTCAGTACTCTGACCTGTTTGTAATCCTCTGTCTGGCTGTCTCCTACTCCAAACTGAGCTCCTTGAGTCAGGGACATTACCTTACTGTTTCTCTAGTACCAATACAGAATAGGTGGTTACAAATATGTACCAAAAACAAAAAAGTACAGAGGCCAAGGCAGGTGGATCACCTCAGGTCAGCAGTTTGAGACCAGCCTGGCCAACGTGGCAAAACACTGTCTTTACTAAAAATACAAAAATGAGCTGGGTGTGGTGGTCTGGGCCTGTAATCCCAGCTACTCGGGAGACTGAGGCAGAAGAATCACTTGAACCCAGAAGGTGGAGGTTGCAATGAGCTGAGATCGTGCCACTGCACTCCAGCCTAGGCCACAGAGGGAGACTCTGTCTCAAAAA
Organism: Piliocolobus tephrosceles; assembly: GCF_002776525.5. Classification (NCBI taxonomy): domain Eukaryota; kingdom Metazoa; phylum Chordata; class Mammalia; order Primates; family Cercopithecidae; genus Piliocolobus; species Piliocolobus tephrosceles. The sequence goes on from NC_045435.1 coordinate 115,871,473, forward strand.
AAGAAAATTAAATAAATAAATAAATAAATAAATAAATAAATAAATAAAAATTCTATGTTCTGTTGAGTTTGGAATGCCCTAACTCAGTGAGATATGTTTAGGTTTGCTTCATCTCAACTGTTTGAGCATATAAATTAAGGAGACTGACACAAAATATAATATTTAGTAGCCAACAGCAGTTTGATACCTGATAAGTAAAAACAGTGTCGGCCTTCCATCTAATATGACAGAAGAGAATAGGACAAAGAAAAAATTGTTTTCCCTTCTTTTTAAAACTGCCTTTATGATTCTAAGGCTGTTTTTGTGGTTAAGCACAAAGAACCACAGCTCATCTGAACTTTTAAATAGCCCATTGCACACTTTTGATATCAGAGATGGGTTTTTGGAGGTTGTTTTCCATCTTCTACCATGTCTTTGGGACTACAGAGTTAAACATTGAAATCACTGATGTCAATCATAAAACATAAAACAGAATGGTTTTCATAAAACCTTCATATTCATTATTTCATTTGACCTTCACAGTAACCCCATAAGTTGGGTAGAAGAGGTACAATTAACCCTGTCTTAAAGGAGAGAAATTGAGGTCTGAGAGTTTACAAATGACTTCCCTTGAAACCCCCGGGTAAGTAGTAGAGCATGACTCCTCATCAAGTCGCCTACATTATCTTAGCTCCACTCAGAAGTTTCCCAGGAGGAGATTTGGGTATAACATCTCCTTAAATGTTTGGCAAAGATTGCTTTTGCCCTGCCCTTCCCTTGCATGTTTAGAATATTTTAAGTAGCTTCTTGATAAGTCTGAATTTACAATGTAGAGCAGCGATGCCATAGCCTGTTTCAATATATAGTGCTTCTCATCTTTATAGCGAAAATACTCGGGTGATTCATGGCTTGCTGATTACTCATTGATTTCTTAGTAAATGGGGACACTATGTTTTTATACAACAAACACAATTGTATTTTCGCAGAAAGATAAGTGGATTCTTTTCCACCTACAAAAAAGGAAGCAGCATACCTTGGGCTAATTACGTTTTACAATATAAAATACAGCTGTGTTGATTATTTAAGGGAGTTGGTTGCCTCTTCTCAGAGAGGAGGAAGAAATTTCTAGACTTCTTCAAAAACCAGCTCCAATAGCCAGGTGCATGATGATTTTTTTTTTTTTCCCCCCAGAAAAACTCTACAATCAGACTGGAGCTTGATAAATGTTTGTTGAAATGAATTGAATTGATTTATTCTCTCAGCTTCAGTTGTGTGCTTTTGTGAGCAAATGGATGAATCTTACTGCAAAGACCATGCAAATATTTGCCAGGTGCATAATTTGTACTTTTCCTCTATTCCAAGCAGAGGGAAGGCCACTTACCTGTAACCTGGTATGGCATTGTAGCAAGTTGCTTACTCTTTGCTTTTAAATTTCCTCCTTTACAAGGATGCCTAGGTTTGTGTGTTTGGGGCTGAGGCGGGGAGAGACAATGAAATAGAGGATGGAAAGGAAGAATTTCTAGGTATTGTAGAGGAGGATGACCTGGCTACAATATCAAGATGTAATCTCTTGGATAATTTGCTTGAGTGCAAATTAGGAATACCTGTGACTCCCCATTTCTGTTTCTGTTAAGGATCACATTATTCACTTGTTTCCTTACAGGTTTTGATATGTAACACCAGCAACCCAGGAACGCTAGAGATATCTCTGTCAGACACTTTCATGACAAGTTTTACCCAGAGTTATCTCATTCTTTCTCTTTGTCAAAACAGTGAAAGTGAAAACACAGGACAGTGTGTCCTCTTCTTTGGGTGGAGGCAAAGCTGATTGTATATTCTCTTCAAAGAAGTTGCAAATTAGGCAGATTCTGATTTCCCCCCGGCTAACACTTCTGGTGATTTCAGCTGGAGAAAATGAATGTTTTGTGGCCTAAATGTTTAGTACATTTTGTTCTACCATTTTGTACCCACTTGTGCACTTATGAAGAGATACTACAAATACTTCAGAAATTCAAAACCTTTCCGTTTCCTCAAGAAACCTATCACAGAAGCCAATCACCAAACCTCCCTCCTCCTCTATATGAATATGCCCCTCTGAGAGTGCTTCAGGGAGGAGGTGCCTGAAGCCAACCCCTCTGAGGCAACCCCAGCTTTCATGGTCTGCTGTAGGATGGGGAAATGGGATGAGCAGATGATTAATATGGAGCCATGGCTGCTCTGTCCTTGGGGTTCCAGTTTATTTGTTGCCCAGAACAAGACTTGCTTGAATGAGACGAATGCCTTCAGTTAATCAGCTGAGTAAATAGTCACAAATTAAGGTGTGACCAAGAATCCAGTGTTCACAGGGGATGGGGGAAAACACAAGACAGAAAAGACAAAAACAAAAAAAGTCTGCTAACAGAACCCAAAACAGAATAGCAACATTGAAAACAGAACGCTCTTTGTTTGAGTATTGTTTTCTAGTCTAGAAGCATAGGAGATTTATGGATATCTGATTAAGTCGATGAGTAATACCATGGTCAGATGTGCTCTTTGAAATCTGGCCCAAAAACTATGCATCACGGTGTTAACTCTCGCTGGAATCTATATATTTGTGAGTAGCTAAAAGTAAGATAGGTATCGACAATGTTTTCTTTCACAGCCCAATCACTGCTTAAATTATTTCTCCCTCAGCAGTCTTAGTCTACATTCTCAGTGTTGAAGAAACTCCTTAGTCTGTGCAATAGTCTCTAGGGAGTATCTTTGCATTTCTAACAATCGACTCTGGAGATTAATTGGGATTATGCTTATAATAAGATTTCAGCATCTGACTCAGGATCTTGCTTCTCAGGAAGCCCAAGGGTAAGGACACAGAACTCCTAGGCTTTTAGTCTTGTGCCCACTGAGTCCTGCCACAAGCTGCCTACTGAGGTCCTGGAGGTTTTCTTTTGAAATTGCTTTGAGGAACACAGCTCAGGTAGTGGACCAGCTCAGGTGCTCAAACTTCAGTGTGAGTCTGTGGGCAGTTGCACTCAACTACTTCTCCATGGCTGGTGTCTGTTTCCAAAGTAAATATAGGGGAGGAAATCCCCTTTTTACAATCAGCAATTTGGGTTAGAGCAGAAGCAATAAAAGTGCCTAGTGTGAAAATTAGTTTTTCAAAAAAGGATAGCTATACAAAGGTGTGTATATCTACATATATATTACATATGTGTAATGAATTTGGTGTTTGTGCTGAGTTCTATGCTTTATTGGGAGTGAATTTCTAAATTGGTATCAGTTTAGGACAATTTTTTTCTTGGTGGCGCAGTGTCACCCTAAGACATGAATGTGGTCTTAAGGGCTGATTTTGCTGGAATAATGGCACTTTATACTAGCATATACCTTTTGGGGGATTTGGAGGGTAGAGGATATCTACAAAAAATTCTCCAGAATAAAAATTTTAAGAAATCCTAGATATTAACTCTGAAGAAGTACTAGGACCACAATCTTTACTGCCTACTATTACTAAGAGAAGGAAAAATAAGTTAACTTTTTAACTCGGCTCAGATGAAGGCTGGGCATCCAAAATAAAACCTTTGATTTATAGGCAAAACAGCCATGGGGAAGGGCACATTGCAGAAAAATGTCGCTGTCTTCCTATACTTGAACCTCAGGGGTTAAGATGAGTTCAGAACTCTTGATGGTTTAAGAGCCATCTCTTTTATGTTTTTAATCCTGAGTCATCTCTTGTAGTCAGGTGTTTCATAGATTTAGTATGTGCTTTGGTTGGCAGTTCTTGCCTTTACTTGTTAATGTGTCTCTTTAAAAGCTCAAGGACCGACCTTGTTCTGTGCACAGTGAAAGTAACACTAGCATGTAATCCTATATGTATAGTATATGTACAAAGTAACTATGCCCATTATAGGAAAGGCTCGGTAGCAGGCTTCTACACATCATAAAGTAAGCTCTTACTGCTTAATATCCCTGCTTTACAGATGAAGAGTCTAAACTTTGCAAAATTTAACTTGCCCTAGGTCACACTGACAGTAAGTGGCACAACCTGGAGTTGAACCCACAACCTTTTGACACCAGCGATTGAAACAGATATAATTCATTGGCATAATGAAAGCATGGTGGGGTCGACTGCTCAGTGTAAGAGTTCAGTCATCTTACTTTTAATTTAAAATTTTCTGGTTTAACAGAAGACTACTATTTCTAGTTCTTAGGAACCTTGTAAAGTGGAGCAGCCACCTTCGCTGTTGTTTACATGCTCTGTTTCTCCTATCTGACCATTTAAAAAAGGCATAAAAGAATTACTCTGCTCACAAATGACTTACTAATTCTGCCAATATGTTGAAATAAATGTTCTTTAAATTATCCTATTTAGGAGGATAGGTAACTTTAAGGTAGAAAGCCAGCCAAAATATGTTGCTATTCTAGAAGGTTCTTTGGCTTGGGTCAATCAAATAACCTTGATGTTACTTTTGCATTTCTGGGTACGTTAAAGCCTCATTAGTTTTCAGAGAAGAGACTTGGGCAAAACTTGACCTTTTAATGTACCTTAGAAGGAGGAGTTTACCAAGCAATTTAAGAGTATAAACAGGAGTTTAAGAAGTTTGTTGAAAGCCTCTGTCCTTAAGTATCCTTGGATATCTGAAGACTGTTTATTCCTGTTGATATGCTAATCACAAGTCATTCTTCAGTATTAAAGCATTTCCTCCAAGGAATTAATACTTTCACTTAAATAGGGTTCCTGCAACGTACTCGGTTCATTAAACTATACTATAAAGTAGTTCCTTATTTACATAGTGATAGTAACGCTTGTATCCCAAATACACTGAGTTGGAGAGGCTTTGCTGAGTATTAAATACATTTATGTCAAACATTCGCCAGTTTGGAAAATCTGAAATTATCAGTTGCTTATTCTTTGGATAAATAACACAAAAGAACACGTGGCTAAGTCACAGAGGGGATGCCTTTAATGTTATGTATGGAATAATGGTCTCCCAACATACTTGGGGTTTGGTAGCCTTATGGAATCCAAAGGCTTAAAAGGTGAATCGATTTTTCTGAGGATTGTCTGGAGGTTTTAATGCCTCATGAAGATGTGGAAAATTTTATGGATCACCCTGGATAAGAACCCAGGATGAACCTTTCAAAAAATGAAACACATACTTCTCTTTGAAGCACAATTTTGCATTTGTATATGAACTAGACCCTTGCTACTCCAGGTGTGGCCTGCTGTCCAGCAACCTCCTGGGGGGTTGTTGGAATTGCAGAATCTCAGGCCTTTCCAAACCCACTGAACCAGAATCTGCTTTTTAACAAGACTCCCAGGTGATTTATATGCCCATTTAACTTTGGGAAGCATGAGATTAGGTCATCTCATTGGTCCTGAGGACTAGAGATAGCTTAATTAGTAGAATGCCTTTCCTAGGCATAAATCTGGGGTTCAGGATGGGCAGGGTGCCTGAAATGCACCATTTACCTTCTGTGTTGAATGGTTCTCCTGGGAACTGAGAGGGCTCAGGCAGGGCCTTTCTGCCCAGTGTGGTTGGTTTGTCATATCCCACAGAGATGAATCACACATTTGGATAGGTGAAGAGGAGAAGGGAGATCTCAGTTCTGGCAGTAACCAGGTTACATGATGCGGAATCTATAATACTTAGGTTGAGAGTACATGAAGATCTGCGACATTTGGCTGCTACTATGCATTGGAAATTTTCCCCCCAAGTCTTACAAATGCAATGATAGTCCTGAAACTCTGTCCTTCAAGATATTTTAGAACTTCCTCTGGTGCCATTATTTCATATTAAAATGAGAAAAAGAACAAGAACATGAGAATAAATGAATTCTTTTCCTCTCAAAAACAAGATCCAATCAATATACCTAATGGAAATATGAGGATGACACATAATGCAATTTTTGTATGAGTAGTTCTTATAATTATTGATATAGAAGAACTAAGATGACTTTCAAGCGTTGAGAGATCTGTCAAGTGTTTTTCCAGTGATAGGATAGAGAATAGTCACTCAGACACACATACGCACACCTTCTGTATCTGCATGCATTCATACACATATCTGTGTATGAATACACATACACTTTATTTTTTTATATATGTGTATGAATACACATACACATATTTTTTTCCCTATGATTGTTGGGCAAAATAAATGACATAGTTTGCATGAAGAATACATAGGGCAGGCCAGGCATGGTGGCTCACACCTGTAATCCTAGTGCTTTGGGAGGCCGAGGTGGGTGGATTTCCTGAGCTCAAGAGTTCGAGACCAGCCTGGGCAACATGGTGAAATCTCTACTGAAAATACAAAAATTGGCGTGGTGTAGTGGCACGTGCCTATAGTCCCCGCTACTTGGGAGGCTGAGACACGCAAATAGCTTGAACCCAGGATGTGGAGGTTAAGAAAAAAGAATATATGGAACAGATTAAAGTGTCCAGCAAGTGTTAGTTATTATGGGAAGCAGCAGGTTAAGAGCATCAAGTTTGGGGTTGCATCCCTTGGGACCAGAATCTTGGCTCTACCACTTACTGGTAGACCTAGGGTTCATTGCTTAACCTCTTTGTGCCTTGGTTTTCTCTTCTAAAAGTTAGGAATAATAATAGTACCTATCTCATAAGGATTAAATGAGATAATACATGAAATGCATTTAGAAGAATTTTAGGTATACAGCGAGTACTCAAAAAAGTTAGTTTTTATGTATTCAGTATACTCTGTTATCTGAAATTCAGTTAAAGGATTGAGTTTCTTTGGGCATTTTTTTCTTTTTTAAGCAACGGAACTTTAAACTTCTTATATGGAAATCTTTCACTTCCTCTTCCTCTTAAGTATTTAATTGCAATAGTTAATTTTCCTCATCCTAATTGGATTTCAACAGGGAAAAGAATTAACAGAAAATATTTGAATGTGGCATTATCAGCTTTAGTCCTCTAATATCTTCAAATGTCATAGGGAGCTTTCATTCTGGGTATTGAGATTAGTTGTAAAGAGCTCTAGAAACAGCTCGGAATCCTGGACCAAACAGCCTGGTTTCTAATCTAGATTCAGATTCAACAAATACAAATTGCCTACCAGCTTTGTTCCAGGAGCAAATACAGAGGTTAAGAGCATAGGTTTGGATCTAAGCAGCTTTGAGTTCAAATCCTGATTCTGCTTATTATTGGCTGCAATATTTTGTGTAAATATTGTGTAAGGACAATGGTATAGACAACACTGGGAAAGGCAAAAGAACTAATTAAGAATCTCATTCACCCTCCTCAAAAACATTTGCTATAATGTTGTATTTTATGTCTTATTTCTGTAATTCTTCTATATGTTCATGAGAAATATATAGAATATTTTCCTTTGGGTAGCCCATCTTCTAGCTCCCTGGGAAAGGTTTCATTAGCCGCTAAAAACAACTTAAGATCTTGCTTTGGGAGTAGGTAAGTCCATTCACTCTGATTTAACAATTTTTTTTTTTTTTTTTTTTTTTTTTTTTTTTGAGACGGAGTCTCCCTCTGTCGCCCAGGCTGGAGTGCAGTGGTGCCATCTCGGCTCACTGCAAGCTCCACTTCCCGGGTTTACGCCATTCTCCTGCCTCAGCCTCCCCAGTAGCTGGGGCTATAGGTGCCCGCCACCACGCCCGGCTAATTTTTTTGTATTTTTAGTAGAGATGAGTGTCTTGTTTTTCTAAGACCAGCCGAGCGGGCGCAAAAGAACCAGCGGGTAGGCAAGTGTAACAGCAAAACTGCACGTTTATTTTGGTAACCTAAGGTGTGTGGGAGAAGTCTGTCGGCCTCCGGGGAAGGAGGCCGGCAGAGTCCCCCCGTGGGGCTCTCCGAGGGACTTCCCACAGTCCCGACATCCCGACAGGAGTGGGGCTGCAAGAAGGCCGCGTGGCTCAATGGCGGAGAGCGGCTTTTCTAGGAGTGGGAGGGCAATAGGCGGGGCACGGGCGTGTCAGGGGCGTTCCGCAGGTGCGACCAGGTAAATCTTGGTCTCTTCGGATTGACGTCACCTGGCGCATGCCCAGTTGGTCTGCACCTTCCCGGGTGCCGGCTGCATTTTCGCGCGCCCGGGAAGAGTTGGTGGTGAAGAAGAACCCGGAAGTGCACCATCTTGCCTCCGTTCGTCCAAACAATGGGGTTTCACTTTGTTAGCTAGGGTGGTCTCGATCTCCTGACCTCGTGATCCGCCCGCCTCGGCCTCCCAAAGTGCTGGGATTACAGGCATGAGCCACTGCGCCCGGCCTGATTTAACAATTTTAAGACATACAAAAAAGAAAAGCCCTCGAATACTACTTTCAGAAGATCCTGGATACCATTGACTGCTTCTTATTCCACAATGAATGTATGCTCGGTGTAACTAAAGCACGCAAGAATGGATGGCTTTCAAATATTAGTGGGGAAAATATTCTTTACATCAAAACATGACTGAAATGGAATGGATTACAGGAATGTTGGGGATACTGGGCTAGAAAATTATTCTGACTTTCCATCATCCTGTTTTGACAGGACCCTAGACAGGCAGTTTTGGGGAAATGTGTCAAATTTGGGTTGCGCTAGAATGAACAATCTAATTGTGTGACACTGCCTCTTGGGAATCAGGAGTCAGCTTCTTCCTCACCCTGAAGTGACGAGTTTATGCCCCGGAGCTGTCTGACCCTTGTAAAATTATCCCAGCTGGTAGGACTGCAGTTGCTGATCTCATTTTTCTGTGAATGTCTTATTCTTTTGGGAATCTTTATCAATTATCTGCCTCTCTTTGTACAATGCAAGAATTATCGTAGGATAGTTTCATGGGCTAGTGAAAGGAGGTCCTTTGTACCAATCAACAAATATTTCTTGCTCTCTTGCCAGTGTGAACCACTAATTCTGAAAAACATGATATGTTATTTAAAATATAAATAAGCACTCAGACCACTATCCACAATTTCTAATTTCCCCAGCAGATTGGTGGTGGAAGTTCTGGTAATGTTTTACTGTTTTTCTTGAGAGATGAAGGTAACTGATGATCTAGATGGAAACATTTTTGGGTGTTATAGCTGAGAGTCTGAATCCTAGTATTTCTAGGAGTTTAGTATATCACTAGTTTTCAGCCATTCAGCCATACCATCCTCTTTTTTTTTTTTCGAAGTTCATCCTAGAACTTGTAGTTTTTTTGCTTAATATTTTTCATGAAGGTATTTTATTTACTTAAATTTTTTAGAAAGAAAATTCATTGCTACCATAAATGAGAAACTCAATATTTTCAGCTACATTTAAAAATATATACATACTTTTAAAGTTAAAATATTTGCTCTTGTCTCACTAACTCATGGTGGTATTTGGACCACTATTAAGAAATAACACGTTCATTTGTGTTTGAGGCTTAGCAGAGGAGAAGGACTCACTACCCAGTGCTATAGAATGACTTTCATAGGCCCTCCACACTTTCACCTCCGTGGGCCCCTTTCTCCAAGAAAAATACAACAACAAAAAGTTAAAAATTAGGTTTTATAACCTCTTTGGTGTAAGACAAATATTATATATTAAAACATTTTCTTTGGCCTAAGAGTTAGTTTTTATCTTCTAATTTTAAAATAAGAATTTTTTTTTGTTGGCTGCAAAAAGTATTGTAGGCTCTAGGCCCTGTGCCGTCTGCATCTAATGGATACGTTCTTTGGCCTGTAACCACTTCATCCCCATCAAGAGATCTAGAGGCTTCACTCGGTGGTGTGAAAACCACAAAAATGAAATGTATTTGAAATCTTCTGTTTCATCCTTAAAATTCAGATGGATTCTCTTTATGCCACAAGATAATCATTGTTGCATCAACTTAAAATTATGTTAATAAAATTACTATAGAAAGGTTGACTTAAGCAAAATCTATGGTTTCCTGCTGCTGTAATACTTGGCATAGTGCTGAGTGCCCCAGGGAGTACTTGTGCTCTGGTTTGGAAGCACAGGCATAAGGCATGTAAAAGTAGAAAAGCTTTCTTTTTTTCCTTTTAAACTTGTGCTCAAGAGAAGAAACTGGGTTTATAATGGATTTACTTATTGTCAAAAACAAACTATAGATATCATCCTAGCACTGTGGTTACCATGCACAGACGACCTTAACAGTGAATAAGTCCATGCAGATTCTGTAGAAGATAGTAGAAGCATCTACACAGCACTATTTGGTTTCAAGCTCATTTATAAGTCTTCTTTTCTTAGGGCCTAATGAGTGATTTATACTCTCTTAGCTATTTCTAGCAAAGAGGAAGAACAGTCACTCTTGATGAGTGACTAAAACTGCTGCTTTTACCTCCTTTTTAAGAAGTCACTTCCCTAGGTTTCCTTGTATTAAGAGGAGGATGGCTTTCCCCTTTTGTCCTCTCATTACTGTCTTATCTAGGATAGGCTATTATAAAAGCTTTTTGTTTGTGAGATCAGTTCTCTGATTTCTAACTTCCCCTCTTAAACCTAAATGCCACACTTGAAGTTCCCCCAAATTGCTGCTGCTCAGATGACTCCTGGGTATTGTACGCTAAATTCAAGGATCTTTATTTAGGTTCTTTGCTCTCTTGAAAAGAAAATCCTAATGAGTCACCCAGTTTGCTGATTGCTTTGTAGGTGTGACCAGCTAAATGCAGTGATAGTGGAGTTGAAATAGAAGAAGTCATTTGGGCTAGCTCATTTACCCTGAGTCTAATGTAGCCTGTTGGCTTCTGTGTGTGTGTGTGTGTGTGTGTGTGTGTGTGTGTGTGTGTGTGTGAGATAGGTACCTCTCAGCTGAGGGCCAGCTCTGCAGGCACTTAGGACTTGTATACCAGGGATCTAGATGCTACTTAGAACTAGCTTGGCTGTCAAAGAGAAGAGAGTGTGCTCTATGTGTTTGGTGCCTGAGCTAGGGTTTTGTCATTTTTTTTTTCTTTTTTTTTTCAGCAGATGAACCAGTGAGTGAAGGGCATTATTACAACTCCAAGAACCAACTAGGAGTCACCCATGACATCATCTCCTGAATTCCATCACCAAGCCCAGCTGATCCTATTTCCTAAATGGTTCCTGATTTCTCTCTTCTGTTTTCTTTCTCTGCCACCACTGTCCTAGCACAGGCATTGCACATCTCTCATATGAACACCTGCAGGACTGTCCCTTGATGTTATCCTTGCAGTCCCTGCATTCCCACTGTGCAGCCAGTGAAGTCATATTAAAATGCTTATTTGATCATGTCTCTCTCCTGTTTAAAACCTTTCGGATGATTTCCCATGTGATCAAGACTATACTTAGCCTACAAGGCCCAGGATGATCTGAACACAACCTTCTTGTCTAGTGCTGTTCTTTCTCATTCTCTGGGAACCAGACATACTGCTTTCTCTTTATACAGAAAACCTAATTTGCTTCCTCCTGCCTCAAGACCTTTGCACATTCCTGCTTCCTGGAATGTTTTTCTCCTGCTATTTACTCTATGCCATTTTCTCACAAAACCCTTCTTCATCCTCCAGAAGATCCCAGCCCTGTTTGGGCTCTCATACCCCCAGCACATTCTGGTGGGGTGCTAAACTCAGATTATAGTGATACATATTGGTTGAATAATATCTTTATCAGACTATAAGCTCCATGAGGCCAGAGACTTGTTTACTTTGCTCACCACAGTATTCCCAGTAACTAGCACAGACCTACCAAAGACTGGATGCTCAATAATTAAAAGAATAAGTAGAGTGCAGTGCAAGGATGACATGTGCAATGTGTATATGAATAAGGAATGATACTTATCCAAGTCATTAGAACATATGTAATTATGGACCATATCTTTAATAGGGCACAAGGTTACATAATACAGTTTCAGTGATTTTTCTTCAAAAATTATAAAATCAGTGTGGAGACTTAAGAAGGTATTTATCTACAGTGCCTCAATTCTGCATAGATTGTTAAGCTTTTAGAGTAATTAATGATCAACCACGCCAAGCATGGTCTGACTGCAGTGTCCTCCTTCCTGCTGTTTCATCTGCCTGTGATCCTCTCCTCCAGACACCGCTGTTGCTTGTTCCTTCACTTCCTCCAGGTCTCTACTCAAATGTCATTTTATTAGGCCTTCCCTGACCACCTTATAGAAAATAACACCCCACTCTCTCGACCCTCCATTCCCTGTTCCCCTTACCATGCTTAATTTTTTCCCCATAGCGTTCATCACCATATACCATCCATCCATTCATCATTCATTCATTTGTTCACTTCAGTCTCTTTTCACTAGACTGTCCCTTGTAGATAAATAAAGATTCTGTTTTTGTTGAGTACTCCGTCCTTAGCACCTAAAACAATGTTAAAGCAACTAGATGATACTAAAAGCATATACTTTGAATGCATGAATGATCATAATGAAGAAAAGCTTACTATTTTATTCCCTTGCACCTAAGGAATAAGGAAGGGGGAAAAGTCCATTTTCACCTTTTGACCTCTTCTTGCCCTTCACCAAAAACTGAGCTCTCTGGTATTTTTTCTCTCATTGCTGATGTGGTGTAAATAGCCTAGGGGTGAGGGTGAGGGTGAAGGTCGAGTTCCTACCCTGAGAGATTATATGCTCCATTTCAGCTCTTGACAGTCTATTAGAAATCCATAATCATAGATACTTCTGCTTCCGAGGCTTTCTTTGTGAGCCTAAGATTTAACTACCAACACCTATGTTGCCATGTGGCAAAAGTAAAAACAAACAAACAAACAAAAAAAACCTCAGGGTGTTTTCACCTAAAAATAACAGCTTGCTCTTTGTTCAGTGGCAGCCTATTGCCTGCTCTTGCACTGAGTCCTTCTCCAGGCAAGATGTAATATAACGAAGGAAGAGACTGGTGGTCACAAGCCAGGACATTGCAGGGCTCATTAATTACTTGGAAAATGGTGCCTGGGTTGCAGCCAGAATCCCAAACAAAAAAGGAAATAGCTCCTGTTCTCTAACTGACAAGTTGATGAGTGAGGTAAGAATGAAAATCATCTGAGTAAGTAAAAGGGGGAAGAAATCAAATGGAAGCAGTAGTTGTGTTGAATAACAAGTATACAATTAAGACATTCCCAACCCTGAGAGGGTTGATTCACATCAGTTGAGACCATAGACGTCGCTGTGTGCTCTAGGCCATGAGATGAATTCTTTATCTCTTATAAAGGATAGGGAACATCAATTTAGGGTAAGTGTTGATAGTGTTGGAGCCTGGGCCAAAGTAGATGATATATATACAAATGAGTTATTAATCTTGGCAGCTTCTAAATCATTATGAGAACGGTGTTGCAAATATACAGAGAGTTAAATATTCTCACTCCAGAAAATAGTATCTATAATTTTGGCAAGGCTAAAAATTCAAAACCATCTTAGGGAATTTGTTGCTATTAAATGGGGATGGTTTCAAGCAGGAGGAGTCAGTTAAGAAAAACGAGAATTTTGTAATGTTGTAAAAAGAGGTAATTTAAGAAGAGTACACTTAGTGGGTTAAGCACTGTTCCATCTTGGTGTGATTATATTTTGCAGCAATGTTTACAAAACGTAGCCTGTCACTTTCACAATTGTGAGCTGTGCAAAATACATAGGAAGGCCTTGTCACATAATACTTAGCTGAAATAAGGTCATTAGTACCTTTCCTGTGTGATAGTAATACAACTTTCCAAATCTGAGTGACCATAATGTATCTGTTCATTAAAAACGCTACATTAGGAGAAAAAAGAAAATGAAAACAGACACACCCCACCGCTACTACCGTCACGCCTACTATCACCTCAGAACCCCTACATAGAAGCAAGACTTTCTTGTGGTTGTTCAATGGCCTATAAAAAATGTAAAGAATATTTGGAGTTTGCAGGCAATCTCAAGGTCAAATCATGTCCTTTGGGAAAATTGCTCACTGAGGGTCAGATGTTTGTAACTCCCAGAAATGTGAACATCAAATGAAAACTAAAGCTGTGCTGCAATCATGTAAAGAGAAATGCAAACAGGGGCAAGATATGGTATGGACTTTAAAGGAAAATTATTTGTTTGTTTTTTTTACTCTTTTGGAGAGGCATAGAAAAGATGAGAAAATCAAACTTTCTAGGAAGAGACAAAATTTAAGAACCAAGTTGAGCAATGGGAAGGAGAGAGGAAACACATTCAGTTTGAAATGTTGATTTCTGCTCAGACCAGATTGTCAAAGGCTTGGTTTGTAAGTTGGTTGAGCAGAGTCATATAAGGAAGGGAGTCCCCCTTTTGTTTTACTGAAACAAGTGAGTGAGGCATCTAAACTCATTTATGCCTTTTGGGTAAACCACCAAACACCTCATTAATAATAACCTACTTGGTTGTGATGGTACAGTGATTTGGAGATAAACCAAAAGAATCATTGGAGAAGAAAGACTAGAATTCTCCATTAGGATATATAACCCTAGAGGCACTTTGAGAAGCAGGAAAATATGAGATGTGGTATGAATAAACTCTGCCTGGAAACCATGCAGCAGGCTTGGTCTCAATGCCCATTCACCTAGAGGTTGACTCCAGAGAATCTGTAGAACAGCATAAGTGAACCAACGTTCTGTTTCAAAGACTTGCAAGCAGGTGTACTGTTCAACAAATAGTTCTGTACTCCCTCCATCCTGGGCACGTGGTGGGAACACATGTCCATGTCCCCTTGTGGAAGGGACCAGGTGACTAGTGATGGCCAATGAGTTGTGGGTGAAAGTAATGGAATGGAGTATTTAATTACTGGTACCAGATCCTTCACGTTTCTCTTTCCCCAGTGAAGGTGACCAACAACCTGAGAGATGGTGGCTTCTCAGGGAGCCTTGGTGTTTTGTTTTTGAATTATAAATAAGATTGATACTTTATTGAGATGTCACTAGTTTAGTCTCATTTTATTGGGATTTCACTAGTTTAGTCTCATTTTCATTACATCATATTGAGGTAACATACTGTCAAAATGAGTTATCCCTGTTGAGGCTGATGCAGCAGCGATTGTCAGGTTTCTCTACTGTAAATGGACTCGCCCCTTTCCATGCTGTACTCTTTGGAAGGTCTCTATGCCCAGCCTACATCTAAGAAGTGGGGAGTTAGACTATACCTTTAGGGTTGTATTAGTCCATTTTCATATTGCTATGAAAATATACCTGAGATGGGTAATTTATAAAGGAAAAGAGGTTTAATGGACTCACACGTCCATGTGGCAGGGCAGGGCCTCATGATTATGGTGGAAGGCAAAGGAGGAGCAAAGGCATGTCTTACATGGCAGCAGGCAACAGAGCATGTGCAGGGGAACTGTCCTTTATAAAACCATCAGATCTCATGAGACTTATTCACTATTACAAGAACAGCATGGGAAAAACCAATACCCATGATTCAGTTACCTCCCACTGGGTCTCCCATGACATGAGGGGATTATGGGAGCTACAATTCAATAGGAGATTTGGGTGGGGACACAGTCAAACCATATCAAGTGTAGAGTAACTGCATACATTATTTGAATTCTTCTGCATAGGAGATTTGTCTTTACTGCCCCATTTATTCAGTCATTTATTCATATCAATATGGATTCATGTGTATTTTATTTTGTATGTTGGATTATATTCTAATACAACCTTATGTATTTTGTTGCTCAGATTTTTCCAGCTTTGGTCATTGGAAACTCTCAGTCATCTGCTGTGTCCCTTTGCCACAAAGACACCTCCTTCTTTTTTTTTTTCTTTTTGTTAAAGGAATCCTCATTTTCTGGTACCATAAGGTGCTTGAGAGTGCTGATTTCTGAGTGATTGCAACAAGCAAAGCCTTTCTGCCAACCTGTGGAGAACATGTATTCCTACTGAGTAAACAAAACTCTTGAGCTACTGAGACTCGAGTTGTTTCACAATTTAATTTAGACCAGTGGTTCTCAAAATATGTTCTTGGGACCACCGACATCAGCATCAGCTGGGAACTTGTTAGATATGCAAATTATCTGGTCCCGCTTTAGACCTAGAGAATTGGAGACTGCGGGATGGGGACCCAGCAGTTTGTGGGTAACAAACCCTCCAGGTAATTTCCATGCACACTACAGTTTGACAAATTTAAAAGCTTTATAGTTTCAGATCTAGTCTTCATAATTTATATGAATGGTAACATAAAGAGGCCAAACTCAATGGATCTTTTGGTTATATTTAAATTACTATATGTTGTTCCACAGCAAAACATTAACAAAGTTACTTTAAACCAAGATGGTTGGTCTTCTTCATAATAAAAATGTAAAAAATCTTGAAAATACATGGATATGAAGGAATATTACTTTGGGATGGGGTATAGGGCTTGCTGTACACTGGGTCCATTTTTGTAAACTTCTAGCAATAGCTCTGCCAACTTCAGGGGTTCCCTGTTGGGGTCAAATAAGATGGTGGATTCAACAGTGCTTGGTGAGCTGGAATGAACATATGGATTATTTTCGAGTGAAGCTTCTCTCCTATTAGATTGTAACTGCCATAAAGATAAAGACTAGGTTATTACCACTGCCTAGAACAGTGCTTGATACAGGGTATGTATTTAGTGAATGTTCGTAAAATGATCACATTATTTTTTAGGCTTTTGTTTCCACATAATGCCTTGGACTTTCTGCCGCATCTGCACAGCACTTGTACTATGTTCTCTTAAAAAACAAAAAACTGAGGTGAAATTTACATACAGCTCTCTCTCTCTCTCTCTCTCTATACACACACACACACACACACACATATATATACATATATATATATATTTTTTTTACAGAGTCTCACTCTGTTGCCCAGGCTGGAATGCTGTGGTGCAATCTTGGCTCACTGAAACCTTTGCCTCCTGGGTTCAAGCGATTCTCCTGCCTCAGCCTCCCAGATAGCTGAGATTACAGCCTGTGCCACCACATCTGGCTAATTTTTGTATTTTTAGTAGAGAAGGGGTTTCACCATGTTAGCCAGTCTGGTCTCGAACACCTGACCTAAAGTGATCCACCTGTCTCGGCCTCTCAAAGTGCTGGGATTACAGGTGTGAATCACTGTGCCCAGGCCGAAACATATGATTCTTAAGTGTATATTGCAGTGGGTTTGATAGAGGTACTTGTACTGTACTAACAAAATAGTTTTATTTAAATCAACTGTTTTCGTCCCATTTACAACTGCATTAATAGCCATAAGTTCATGGTTTTGTAGTCTGTTATATACTTTCTAATGAATATTAAAATCAATACATATTTATTAAATAGAAATGTTAATCCAAATAGCAACTAAAATATTCATTCACCTAACCTATTTTGAGAAACATTTCCAAAAAGACTGTCCACTGCACTGTGGAACGTCAGTCACTAGTTAGTGAACAGGGAATGTTTGAATGGGGTGTGGGATTATGGTTGTGAAGGGTGAGGTTATAATGAAGGAAGTCTACTGAAATCACCATGGCATAGCCAACATTAAGTGTCTGAGCTTATTCTCTGAGCTTGATAAACTGAACTACTGAGATACTTCAGTCACCCCTAGCTGCCTCTCCAATAGCCCTCTTCTTCCATCCTTTCAGAATTTTGTTCTTAGAGGAGAGCAGCTTACTTATTTCCAAATTCATAGACTTTTTTTCCCCCCTCCCAAATACCAAGAGTCTTCAGGTCATTGTATTGAAACAGAGGAGTGACTTTTCGACCACAGAAGAGATTGAGAGATTGTTTCAATTGGACGGCCTGTTTTTTTGTTTTTTTGTTTTTCTTGTTTTTCTGTTTTCCAGGACAACTTTGGAAGAAGCTGACTGCTTTGAAATCAATTTGGTACACTCCAAAAATTAACTTGCTCCCTACGCCATTTAAACACGGAGTTCTGTGTTAGGCACTAAAAGAATATCCTTAGAAAGCTAGCTGATAGGTAGCCTTGTGGGAGAAATAAGTAAAGTCCCTGAGTAAGTATAATTAACAAGGCACGACGCAGGGCACTTCCGAAGACTTGAGTTATGTGCCATGGGATCGGGCAGTACCCTACTTTAGTCTGTAGATCTGTTCACTAGCTTGAAATGGGAGTAAATTAAAATTCAAATTGCACTCATCCTGTTTATGTATTCGGTTTACTGATAATCACAGGTTAGTAATTCAGATATCAATGGCTGAGATGTTTGGACTAATTATTGTCAAGGGACTGTCATATCTGCTTTAGAACTGGTTTACAATATTATACTCATTTACATTATAAAAGTAATGCATGCTTATTGTGGAAATGTAGAAATATGCAGAAAAGTGAAAATGAAAATCCTTAATCACTCATAGTCCAACTGCCTACAGACTATTGCTGGCCTTTTTCTTAAAAATACGTATTCCCGTAGTTAGGATCATACTTCATGTAAAGTATTGTAACTTTAAAAATATTAGCATTCTTCATGTCATCAAGTATTCTTTAGAATATTTTAATGGTAGAATCAAAGTAGATTGTATGTATCTACTGTCCTTTACATGACAGTTTTATTATGCATTCCAATTTCTTGCTGTTACATCTTTGAACATAAATCTCTATGAATTTTTCGTAATTTGTGTATATAATTATAGAGACACTATTTCTAGATATAACTAGGCTCAAACCAATTAACACAGCCTAATAAGGCAGAGGCAGGCTGGGAGGGGCTGGAAACCGGCCCATGAGCTGGTGTATGCCAACAAACACACCTTGCAGGTGCTGCCAGAAGGCCTTGTCTGGCGGCCAAGGCACACAGTCTGAAAATGACAGCAACAGACCGGATTCTGGTAGCACTTGGCATCAGGACATCCAGAGAGCTTGTGGAGTTTCCCAAGAAGTCTGCTTAGATGTCTTAAGACTGAGAAAAGAGGGAGGAAGTCTAGCGAGAAGCAGCATGGCCATCAGCCAGCCTGGGATTCAGTGGAAGGACCTCGGTCTGTTCAACTCGCAAACATTATCGAGGGCCTACTGTGTGCCAGCACTGTGCCGGGAGCTTGAGATACTTCCATAAACAGACACAGATCTCTGCCCCCATGGAATGTACATTCTAATGAGGAAAAGCTTCCACGGATGGGGACTGACAAAAATGAGGTGGCTTTCTGGTTCTAGAGGAACTGGATATTGAGTGTATTCAAGATAGACTCGGGTAAAGGGAACAAGGCAGAGGGCAGTGATCAGCACTGGCTTCTCTAATGAACTGAGCTGAATATCAGAGTGGGCAGGTGGCTTGAGTCAAACTCATAGCAAGGATGACTTATCGAGTCTCAGAGTAGAGCCTACAAGTGCATCTTTCTGGCCTAATGCCATATTAGTCCAAACAGTGAAGATTTGCCTCAGCCCACACATGGCAAGTTTAAGGCTGGCATCTGAATTCTTACACCTGGTTGTAGGAGATGGTAACTTAGTGCCAATGAGTGAAATGGAGAAACCAGAAATATGTATTTAGCCCTCTGACTAGCATGTATTATATTAGATTGTTAATAAAGATTTGTTAAAGGAATGCATGAATTTAGGAGAAAAGAAAGATGAACATCATGGGGAAGGCATGGGAGAGAAAAAATAATACTAATTGATGTAGCATAGTCATTATGAGCTTGGGCAGAATCAGATGGTCCTAGATTCAAATGTTAGCTCTTCTATTCTCTGTCTTCAGTTTCCTCAACTGCAAATTGGGCTAATAATAGTACCTCCTGCACTGTAGGGTTGTTAGACAATATCCTATAAAGAGTTAAGCGCACTTAGGGCCGGGCATGGTGGTTGATGCCTGTAATCCCAGCACTTTGGGAGGCCAAGCCAAGTGAATTGCCTGAGTTCAGGAGTTCAATTGGGTAACATGATGAAATCCCGTCTCTACTAAAAAAAAAAAAAAAAAAATTAGCTGAGCACGGTGGTGCATGCCTATAGTCCCAGTGACTTGGGAGGCTGAGGAACGAGAATCGCTTGAACCTAGGAGGCAGAGGTTGCAGTGAGCTGAGATCATGCCACTGCACTCCAGCCTGGGTAACAAAGCCGAGACACGGTCTCCAAAAGAAAAAAAAAAAGTTAAGCACATTTCTTATCACACATCGTAAGCATTCAATAAATTTTAGCTAATAAAAGCAATGTTTAATGTATGGCCTTTGGGGGATATTACTAACATATTACACATTTTGTGGTGAGGTTCAGCTTTCTTAATATCATGACCCTAGAAAACTGGGAAAAATTACTTTCATAAGGAAGATGGGATTTTATGTACACACATACACCTATACATCTCACTTTTGTTTTTGTTGTTACTGAAATGAGGGCTTCTCTAGTTTAGAAATGAGGCAGTAAAGAGTGGAAGGATTAACATAAACTTATTAAAAATTGTTGGTTGATTGGAAATCAAAGACTTGGAGGGGTGAGCCACAAGAGGAAGATGCCTTCCGGCAATCCACATTACCATTATAATTACCGAAATACAGGTCCACGTAGAAGAGCCTGATAAAATTAAGAGACTCAAAGGTACATAGTTTAGATTAAGCTGCTAAATAGCTTCATTCTTCAGTGCTGGTTAGAACAGCTTCTGCTCATGCTAGGGTGGTATAAGACAAAATAAGACAAAAAGATCTACAGCTAGGGTTCTCTATCAGTTTCCTATTTTGTTTGGGCTTCTGCTCGTTGAAGCACTATTTATCCTGAGGGCATTTGTAGTACTCCCTCTGGGCAAAGTCTGGAAATCTTTTCTGCCTCCTGAAAATCTGTTGCTTGCATGGTAATCTTCAGAAAACGTTTCTAGAAGTGAATGAAATGGCAAGGCACTTCGTTTGAATAGATAATCTTCTACCTTCTTTGACTATGGAACTCAGGCCTGGATAAATATTCTATTAGGAAAGGTGAGATCACAGAAGATCCAGTCAGCAGGTAAGAAGTATATGGAATACACATCTGTCTTTATGGATAAGGAACAGTAAGTGGAAATAAGGGAGCAGAAGTTTTATGGAAAGTCTTGCTGACCAACCTTGAGAATGAAATACGGCATTGTAACCATATCCGCCCAAATAGGATGCCCAAGTTTAAACCGTATTTACATACACAGGTGTCCCACAGTGCTCAGTATTACTGTTTCTTTATTCAACATTTGGACCCCATGTCCCTTCCTCATCTTTGCTTATCTGAGGTCTTTTGCTTTCTCCCTGTTCAAAACCTGCTTTCTGTTCTTCTTGCGACTTCCTCTGTCCAGGCAGCACAGACTGTCACTCCGTTCTCACTTGGAGGCTCTTATCCTTCTTTCCTTCGAGCTAAGGGGTATTCGTGTCTTTGCTTTTCTTCATAGGAACTTTCTGCCTGGCGTGAGATTGTCATGGGTGCCTGGTGGCCAGGCTTCCCTTTGAGCTGTGATCATGTCGATCTCCTGGAGTCCTGTTAGTCCACAGCACACTTTTACATTCTCTTTCGTGTTTGATTGGCACAAAGTGCTCTGGAGTGGGCAGTACATACTTCATTATCCTCATTTTATAGTCATGAAACTGGCTTAGAGAGGCTGTGGGGAAGAGGTGAAGCTGTGTCAGATTCCAGAGGCTTCCACAGGGAAAGGAGCCCTTGTGTTTCTCATCCCCACTAGGATTCCAGGGAGCATGAAGCTCCCTGCCAAAGGGCTTTGCTGTTAAATGAACAAAAGGGAAAGTTGAGGTCTTACTTTAGAGCACTGCATTAGAGCACTAACCCTGCTCCTACCTCACTTTGCTGACCTTAAACATGATCATATTTATTTGGTATCACAATTGGAACTGGAAAAATTGGCCCCTTCAGGGATCCATCAGAGTTGGTTGGTAAGTACCCACAAAACTTTCTAGTGCACCTGGAAATGCTGGTGGGGATTTTTTTCACTGATCCCAAGGCCACTTGTTAATGGACTTTGCCTATCTCTCAAGCAGAGCCATGATCTGGAAATAAGCCATAAAATGTATGTCATCAGGTCCCTCAGAGGGGACTATGGGCTTGGTTCGTAGAGTGTTAGGCCTTTCCTCAGAGCTGTTTATGCTTATTTTTAAAAAAATGTCACAGAAGTTTGAGTTATGTGGTTGTACAGCAGGTTACACTGGCACAGAGACAAGAGCATATAGTAGTCCTTGAGAAAGAGGAGGGAGACAAAAAAAACCGAACATGAAACAAAGACCTAATTTTTAAAACAAAGGCACGCAGTTAACTGATAGGAGGTGAAGAGTGTGCTCAGTTGTTACAGCACAGTGTCAAGCATATTTGGAACAAAAGGCCTTAAGTTAGTGTGGAAATGGTTAACTTGAAGGAGTAAAGGAAGTATGTAATTCATCTTAGGAAATTTGCCATGGAAAACGGAGGAAAACAAAAACCCATTTTGTTAGTCTTGACAAGGTTATTAATGGATATCAAAATATGTTGGAGAAATTTAAATGAGTAATGTAGATTTTATTTCCATTACTAGATACTCAGTTCACCAAAGAAGCTATATGATTGGCCTGTAAAGGGGCTGTATGAATATGTAAAGATACTCAACATCAGTCATCAGGCAAATGCAAATTAAAATTGCAGCAAGATACACAATGCAGTGTATGACTAAAGTTGAAAAGTGAAAAGACTGACAATATCAATTGTTGCCAACGTTATGAAGCAACTGGAACATTCATACCTTACTGATAGGAATGTAAAATGATACTGCCACTTTAGAAAGCACTTTTGTAGTTTCTTATAGTTATTCATACACCTACCAGATGACCTGGCAAATCTACTTGGAGGTATATTTACCCAGGAGAAATAAAACACATGCCAGCACCAAGATCTGTATTGAATGGTTGTAAGAGCTTTAGTTATATTAGCCAATTGTGGGAAATGATCTACATACTTATCAAATGGAAAATGGAAAAACAAATCTAGCCACATCCATATAACAGAATACTACTAAACAATAAAAATGAATGAACTACTGATACATGCAACAGCATGAATAAATCCCAAAATTGTTATGCTAAGTGAAAGAAACCAGTCTCAAAAGGCTGTGTACTGTGATCCCATTAATATCACATTTCAGAAAAGGCAAAACTATAGGGATGGAGAGCAGATCAATGAACTAGGATTATGGGGAGGGGAGGATGGGGAGGGGATGTGACAACAAAGGGGTATGAGACAACTTGTTAGGATTAATTGTGGTGGTTACATGACTATATACAGTTGTTAAAATTCATCAAACTACATTTAAGATGGGTGAATTTTAATATAGATGATACCTCAGCAAGAAAAAGAATTTGGAAATTGTATTACTAAATTAATAAACAACCTATACATTTTCTTTTATTTGTCCAGCCTTTCAACAAAATTCTATTGCATGCCAACAGTGTAGCAGGCACTGTGCTTATCCCTGGGGATAGAAATATGAATAAAATGAGATCCTTGCCCTGACCACTTTTAGTTCCAGACCTCTTTGCATTAAAAAGATGCTCCAAGCTAATAGAAGGCTGCTAGTGATTGGTTTTCAGGAGGAGACAATTTTTTTTTTTTTTTTTTTTTTTTTTGGCAGTTGGGGAGGGAAGGATGCATTGTTGATTATCTGTATCTCCAAAGACTCTGAAAGTCCCTTCAAATGACAGTGATCTGTTGTGAGTGCTAGTAGAATAATAGATTCTGTCATTAAAGGGATTGGCACAGTTTATGGTTAAAAAAATCTTATAAAGATCAACTATATAGGATTCAGGTTTTTAATTTTAATACAAGCTACTTTCCTTTCATACTCTGCTTCTCCCTAAGGAAATTACTGGAGTGTTTGAAGCCCAGAAACTTGCTGTAGTCCCTAGAAACAATGTGGTGATGTCAGACTTGGGTGAATAAACAGTAGCACCTGTTCAAGACTTCAGGAGTCTTTTTTTTCCCCCCTCTAGTCTTTTTTGGCACAGCCTAAGGCTAGTTAATCTTTAAAAGAAAGAAAATGGAATGAGCCAGAAGGTAGCTTGATTCTAGACTATTTTTAGAAGGCTCCTCCACGCTGCTCCTGAGTGCCAGGTTTTTGAGAGACTGGCAGGGCAAGCCATTGCTGGATGCCCTAGCATGGCTATGAATCAGCTCTAGGTCCTCACAAGTCTCTGATGACCACCGGTCCTCAAGGAAGCTGCTTTCTGTGCTGCCTTCTCTTCTCCATCATTCTCCTCCATCTCCCAGGCATCTTTTCCAACATTCTGTTCCACTCACTCCATATCCTCATTTCTTCGGTCGCAGTGCAGAGGATTGTGTATGTGTGCGTGGACAGAGAGGAGAAAGCGAGAGAGAGCGAACGCGAACAGGCAGGCTACTGGGGTAATTCTCCTAAAAGCCAAATCTCACATTCTTCTTCCAGTTCTTAAAACCCTTCTTTCCATTTTAATTGGTTCTAGGACAAGCACCCTGGTGTGTGGTGCACAGTCATTGTGATCAGCCCCACCCACTGCCCAGTGCTGTACTTGACACTCCCCACTCCTCAGTCTTTTGTTTAGGAGGGGTGCTGATAACAGTGGTGGGAGAGCTGGTGAAGAAACAAGGCACTGGCACTTGAAGATTTGCTCTCAGGCTCCTGGAACAGGACTCCTGGGTTGTCTGGTGTGGTTGGCCAGGGAAGGAGAGGAAATGCTGATTGAAAGACAAATACACAGTTGGAGAAAAAAACCGCCTTTGGTGGGAGGCACTCCCTGTGCTGTATCTGTGGAGTAACTGAGCGCTGAGCACGATGGGGAAAGGGAAAGATAACTACCTGGAGCCTTGCTGGAATTTCTTGAATCTAGAGAATTGGGAAAATCTTTGAAAGACCTTGTAGTAGGATGGGGGTTGCAAACTCTGATGGCCAGAGGGCCGGGCATGTAATTCTCATGAGTGAAACGGCCAGTTTGCTCAGCCCAAAGGGGACAGCCACTCCTCATTTTCCAATTATTGCCATGGGAATTGGGATCCAGTGTTGTCAGGTCTTTTTTTTTTCTTTTTTTTCTTTTTGAGACATCTGAGTCTGTGTTTCGCCCAGGTTGGAGTGCAGTGGTGCGATCTTGGCTCACTGCAACCTCTGCTTCCCAGGTTCAAGTGATTCTTCTGCCTCAGCCTCCCGAGTAGCTGGGATTTACAGGCAGCTGCCACCATGTCCGGCTAATTTTTGTATTTTTTAGTGGAGAAGGGGTTTCATCACGTTGGCCAGGCTGGCCTTGAACTCCTAACCTCAGGTGATCCGCCTGCCTCAGCCTCCCATAGTGCTGGGATTGCAGGCATGAACCACTGCGCCCAGCCTGTTGTCAGGTGTTAGGATTTTTTTCTTTTTTTCTTTTTTTTTTTTAGAAAAGCTAGATTGTATGTAGAAGTTCCAAAATATTCATATTTAAAATTTAAAAAGAGACACACAGACACTCCCTCCCACCCCCAGCACCCACTATTAGGATCAAACAAAATATTTTCAAGCAGAATACAGTTCAAAGGCCATCAACTGGGGCCTCTTCCCTAAATGTTGTGGCTGTAACATCAAAGAACATCACTGTGCTTTTGGCATTTGGGGCAAAAGGATTTTTCTTTTCATGGCACTCACTGTATATCACAGATTTCTAGCATTTCCACCTCCTAGTCCCATCCAATATTGCTTTTCTGTCATTCTGACAAAAATGTCCCCAAATTTTCAAGTAACTTCTAGGGTCAGCTGAGGTTTTCCCAGTTTTAGTATAGATAATACCCAAGCATCTTTGTGTTTCCTTTGCTAGAAATAATCTCAGGCCAAATATGACACTTCAGTTCCTGGTAAAAGCTAAATTTCACATCATTCTTTTACGTGTCTAGCCTTTCTTATCCTCAGTCACCCTGCCTCTGATTTCTGTGGGTTTTGTTTGGGTGAATGCGCCTGGCCTTCAGGTTATAGCTGAATCAGGAGGTAGTTGGCTGGCAAAAGGATTACCTGGAGACAGTTACACATCTCACACCTTTCTCTGGTTATAGCAGCCCTGACTCACAGCAGATATTCTGTCCTGAGGCTCTTCCCAGGAAGTGCTGTGGTGTGTGAAGCTGGCAGCGTTCTGGCCATTTTGGAAGGTTGTCATAAATGGCGGCACTGTGAGCTGAGGTTGGGTGATGCATGCTCTTTAAGAAAAGGTTAATATTCTGGAAAGAAGTTTGGCTATGTCTAAAAATGTTCATCCATCTCTGAGGAAATAATCAGAAATATGAAAAGGCTTTATGCACAATTGTATTGTTTGTAAAACTAATTCCAGTAGCCAAAAACAGTAAACAAGTTAAATGGTCCACAGTAGGAAAATGATTAAACAATTTTTGGGCTAGGTATATGATGTAATGATAAGTGGCCTTTTAAAACAAAGTTTATGAAGAATTTTTAATGGTAGGGGAAATACCATATAATCAAAAGATGATAGGATGTATAACTCATATATACACAGTTAGCTATAGTCATATGTACGCCTATTTTCATAGGTGATTTTCCTTCTTCTCTATACTTTTCCAAATAGTCTACAGTAAAAACAAATACTGCTTTTTAGAAAAATAACCTTTAATTTTGGAGTAATTTACATTAAATTAAATACAAAAGTTGCAAAGATAATAGTGAGTTGCAGTATACCTCATCCAGATTCCCCTATACTTTTATTACTTTTAAAAATTAGAATAAGTTACTTTAAAAATAATTTAAAATGGGGTTCTCTAGCATATATTATCATGAGATAGCTTTTCATAGTCATTTAGGTTTATTGTAAAAGAAGTGT
Organism: Piliocolobus tephrosceles; assembly: GCF_002776525.5. Lineage (NCBI taxonomy): Eukaryota > Metazoa > Chordata > Mammalia > Primates > Cercopithecidae > Piliocolobus > Piliocolobus tephrosceles. The sequence goes on from NC_045435.1 coordinate 115,898,017, forward strand.
TCAAAGAAAAAAATTATGTTATCAAAAAGGCATGTGTGACTTGGATTATCATTTATTAAAAATCCTACATTTAACTGAGATCTCATGCATTTCGCACAGCCTGTATGGAACACTGGAACGTTAGAAAACCCTCTTTAAATCAGTTGTCCTAAAATGATTTAAATGAATCCATTGCTTATCCTAGGCTTGCTTTTGGATTTGATGCCAAAATAGACTTGTATTTGAGACCAAAGAAATTATTCATCTTTCCTCCTTGAGCTATATATTTAGTTATTTCTTCTCAGATTTCCTTAGCCATATAAGTCAGTTTTATATGAGTCTGTAATGCATATGAGTTTAAGATGCAGTCATCTGAAATTGAATTTACCAAGTAGATGCTATTTTAATACTTTGTTTTGACTGATCAACTCACCAAAGCTGGAAGCTAAAAATAATAAACCTTGTCATTTTAGCGAGTCAAGCCATCACAGAAAATATTAAGAAATGACAGCAACTGGTATTTACAGGGCTCTCTTTGCCATATTCCTAAATGGGAATCCTTTAGGAAAGGGCCAGGGAGTGGCTGTGGATCTGGGGTAGAAAGTGGCCTGTTTCTCAATTTACGGAGTAGGGCACTGTCAGGGCCCATTTCTTCACTCAGAAATGAAAGGAGCTGGTTCACCAGAGGGTGTGAGAACTCATTAACCACCCCCAGTGCTTCCCACCCCGCAAGGGATCAGAACATGTGCTGCTGTTTCAGAGCATCACAAAATCTTGTTTTAATGTCAGGATTTCAAAGGCTTAGATTGTTCAATTTGAAAATTTTGTCACAGAAACGAAATGGGCACCTCTATAACTTGTGGTGGTGTTATTTTGTGGGAGGACCATCTATGTCTTTTCCCCCTATATTTTGAAATGGGGTCAAACGGACCTGTTCCGTCCACTCACTTGGCATTTACTCTTCTTTGGGTGGGGCCCCTGGGAGTATTTTAATTCAGGGGTCTGTAGGATAAGAATAGAATAACATGGCATGACAAGTTGGTTTGCTGCAATCATAATTTGAAAGGCAGAGTAGTGGTTCTCACTGGAGGATATAGTGGGAACAGAAGGATCATATATAAGATTCACCCAAGAAGGTTTTTGGCCCCTGCGTTCCCCGTCTGCCTAGTTAAGAATCCCCCAACAATAAAATGTCCCTATACCTCCTCCAGCTTATAAGGGAGAATTGCTGGGATGTGTAAGGCAAAACAACCCCCTGCTCTTTTGTTATTAGTATTCTGCTGCGTTCTAAGTTAATGTTCTTAGCTAAGAGAAAAATCTATACACTCTATCTCTAGAAGGCCAGCTGGAGAGGGAGAAAGAAAAGAAAATTAAGAGACAATTTGGTTGGTTATCATTAATCATTGTTTAGCCTTATGGGAAAATAAGCCTTCCTTCTTCTATCTTTGTTAGCAGGTAGATTAATTTGGTTAAAGAATACTGTAGTCTATGAAAGAAAAGACAATGGCCTTTACAAAGGTGTTCCAAAGCAGCTGAAAATATTTTTTTCTTTCAGCTGTTTTGCCATCTAAGGCTCAATGACACTTGGCTGATTTGGGGTCAGTATCTAATAAGCACATTTCCCAAATGGAAAACCAGCACAGCTAAGCCTTCTCCACAGAGCCTATACCTAGGTCTATCGAAGGAAGAAGATCATTCAGAATTTTATTTTTGCAAACTTTCAACTGTTAAGATCTGAAAAATCTATTTAGGACAGTCAGAACTGCCTAATGAAGTTGCATAATTGAGTAGAAATAAAAACCCCTTTCCTTCAGGTCCTCCCTCCTTTCCCCCATCTGTGACAACCTTTGACATTGCACAGATTTTCAAAGTCGCACTATAAGATTAGTGCCAGGGTTCTTTCAAAGGAGGCTTGTAACTGAAAAATCTGTTTTCTCATCCCTCAAAGCTGGAAGCCATAAAGAAAAGAAAAGAAAAGAATATGCTTTTAATGAAGTCTTTGCAGAATCAGCTTCTTGCAACTTCAGTTGTTCATGTGAATCAAAAATAGCAGAAAGTAGGTCATATTGTAAAAGTGAATTAGGCTTCACTTCACATTTTATTGACTTTACTAGGCTCTTTTCATTCACAGTGGCTGATGACTGGCATAAATAAAGAGGCATGGTGCCCACTATGTGCTTAGGGATTTAATTTTTTCATTTATCATAATTTTTTCATTTAACATTTTTCATAATTTTTTTCATTTATTGTAATTTTTTTCATTTATCATAATTTTTTCATTTATTATTCTCACAACAACCCTGAAAGTTGGAATTTTTATGCTCGTTTTGTATATGAGGGAACCGAAGCTCACAGAGTTTAAGGTAAATGACCCAAGGACACACAGCTCATTAGAAAAGATCTGCAGTTTGGACACATTTCTCTATCTGAAAGCTCTGCTGTTTTCAATTACATTCTTTTGATTTAAAAAATATATATTTCTGAAATATATTAGTGGGAAATAATTAAACTGAAGTAATATTGCCAAATCTTAATTGCCTCATGAGACAATGAAAAATACTTACCATGGTATTAAATACTTTTTTAAAATGATAATATTTATTTGAGCACTTGGTAGGGACCAGGCATTATGAATGAATATAGAAAACAGAAAATACACAAATAAGTAATAATTAACATGTCAGATAGTGAAGCTACTATAGAGAAAACTAGGGTGTAAGGAGTGTGTGTGTGTGTGTGTGTGTGTGTATAGCAAGGGATTCTTGCTTCAGAGAAGGCATCAAGAATAGTTTGAAATTTGAGCAGAAATTTCATAAGGAAAGTGCGGGAGCAAGTCTCTCAGACATCTGGATGAAGATTACAGAAATAGCAAGTGCAAAGACCCTGAGGTGGGTGGGGTTGCTGTCTTTGAGGAAGAAGGAAGTGGCAGTCTGCACAGTGTCCTCCATTGTTTCCTTAGTGACTTCCTGCTGCAACCAGCTCTGTCATTTGAATGCCTTTGTCCTGTCCTCAAGGGGCAGAGAGACTCCCTTAGAGGGCATGAGGAAAGGCAGGCAGAAGCCACCCCCACACTGGAGAGGGTGGGGAGCCAGTTCCATTTACATATTTAAATATCTTCCTCACAAGCAATAAATCTCAAATCATTTTAATTGAACATTTAAATCCTTCTCACTGGTAGGTATTTCAGGCATTCAACTTTATGCCAATTATTGCATCATCTTAAAAAAGAAGCTTTTAAATTTATTAAACTCATTACACTTGAATATTTGACTCCTGCCAAAACATAATTTAAGATCCTCACTTTAAAATAATTTGGTAAGGATTAGTAAACCTACCAAAATAACCTAAACTGTGTGTCTGGAGAAATATCACCCAGTCTCTGGATAGGGGCAAACTGGTCCTTTGAAAGGGACTTTTCATGGTAGCCCCATGCAGGCGAATCTGCAGTGTCCCAGTCATTTGGGCTGCTGCAACAAAAATATCATAAACTGGGTGGTTTAAATAACAAACCCTTACTTCCCACAGGTCTGGAGCCTGGGGAGTCCAAGATCAAGGCTCCAGCAGATTCAGTGTCTGGTGAGGGCCTCCCTCCTGGTTCATAGATGATCCGGTTCGTAGTCTTCTCACTGTGTCCTCAAAAGGGTGATGACTTCTCTGGGACCTATTTTATAAGTGCACTAACCCTATGAGGGCAGAGCCTTCATGACCTAATCATCTCCCAAAGGCCCCATCTCCTAATACCAACAGGTTGGGGATTAGGATTTCAGTGTATGAATTTTGGGGTGCAGACACAGACATTTAGTTTATAACATGCAGTTTGTCTAAGAAGTGGCCTGACCTGAGTCTTGGAAATTCTAATTCGGTAGGTCTGAAATGGGGTTCAGGATTCTTTTTCTAAACAAGTGATTTTTTTTTTTTTTTTTTGAGACGGAGTCTGGCTCTGTCACCCAGGCTGGAGTGCAGTGGCCGGATCTCAGCTCACTGCAAGCTCCGCCTCCCGGGTTTACGCCATTCTCCTGCCTCAGCCTCCCGAGTAGCTGGGACTACAGGCGCCCGCCACCTCGCCCAGCTAGTTTTTTTTGTATTTTTTAGTAGAGACGGGGTTTCACCATGTTAGCCAGGATGGTCTCGATCTCCTGACCTCGTGATCCGCCCATCTCGGCCTCCCAAAGTGCTGGGATTACAGGCTTGAGCCACCGCGCCCAGCCGTGATTTTTTTTTTTTTTTTTTAACGAGCCAGGTTTGGGAGCCACAGATCTGGCATAAAGGGTGATATCGGTTCTATGTAATACAGAACAATGGAGTGGAGCAACAGTTTGTTCTGGCTAAGATGATGAAGGGGCAACTGTTACACCTTCCTTTATGCAGCTATATTAGTTGGGGAAGGCTAGACTATGCTGCAGTAACACATGACACACCCCTCTTTGCCCCCCACCCCGCCCACCAAAACTCAGTGGTTTAATATTTCATGGTCTGTGGCTTTCTCCTGCAGAGTCCAGGGCCAGTGTTCTGGATGACCAGCTTTCCTCCAGGCAGTGCCGTGGGCATCCTGGTAACTTTTGTCCAGTCACACTGTGTGCCCTAGGGCCTCTCAGAGTTGCTTGCAGAGTCAGCTGAAGAGAGAGAGTATCCATCTTTGTGGGGTGTTTTAGCGGCCAGGCATAGTACTGTCCAGCCCTTCTGCCCATATGCTATTGGGTAGAACCAGTCCCTTGGTCCCTCCTAGACATGAGGGGACCGGGAAAGGTAGCTCTCCTGTGTGCTCAGGAGGCAAGAGAAATAGTTGGTGAACACCCACATGCCATTGGCTCTACAATTGTAACCCATAGTGCACTGCCTGATGCAATTTTTTGCAGGTTACCAGTGTTTTTCCACCTGTGTCTGCCTGATACTACAAGGTACTTCATACTCAGGATCACTTACCTCTCTGCAACCCTGCTTCAACTTAGCATGAGGAAGAACCAGTTTGGTTGAACTAAATCACACTGAGGTATAATGGCATAACAGACCCCCTAATTGTCCCAGAAATCATTTTTATCTTAAAGTAGGAGTCTCATCCCAGGGATAGCATAGCTTTTGTCCTTTCTTTACCATAGATTCTCTAAAAATTTAACACTTTTACAATGCTCCTTGTGTTATTGGCAGCAGGGGTTTTTAGGGGCAGAGTAGGTAGGGATCCTGTAGAAGTAGATGATTCTAAGTATGGTGCTTATGAGTTGGGGACTTTCTGGACAGTCTAAAAATATAAGCAGACTAGGTATGGATCCTAAGAAGAGCACCCTCAAGGGCAGAGCAGAGGTGGTTTGCCCCTATGGTAGGACAAATCCTGAATACTCAGTGTGAACAAATGAATTAAACAATAGTATTACCTATAATTGCACAGACTGGTGTTTCTCAAAGGATGATTTCCAGACTAGAAGCATTTGCATTATCTGGAATTTTTTTTTTTTTTTTTTTTAAAGTGAATTGTTAGGCCCTATCCCAGACCTACAGATTTAGAAATTCTGGGGATGTGGTGCAGCAATCTATGTTTCAGGACAAACTGTTAAATTGTTAAATTTAAATTTTAGATAAAACTTTGCAGCCCCCCAGGTGATTTTGATGGATGCCAATGTTTGAGAATCACTGGGATAGCTTTTACCTGCTGATTATAATTTTATCAAAATCGAAGTAATTAGGGAACCTCAGTGGGAGTTTTTTTTTTTTTTTTTTCTTGTGGGAGAAGGAAATGCACATAAGCCTTTCAGGACACTTGTTAGGTAAGCTGCTGTTGTTTTACGTTAAATGGCTGCTGCTTTTGTGTGTCTGTCTGTGATACTTTGTAGTGAGAATCAATATCTTGAAAGATAAACAAAGGCAATTCAAAGATTAACAATTTTTTTTGGTATATACTACATAATAAAGCCAAAGAAATACACTAACAAATTTTTAAAACATTGGAAACCAATGGTTGATTCAAATGCCTTTGTAGTTTTCCTCTTGGTTTTACTGATCACTTTTGGTAACTTTCCTCTTTTTCTATTCAAGGTTCTGGGCGGGATCATTTTTAGGGGCTGGAAATATATAATCTTAATATTGGAAACATTTCCAGTTCTCCTCTTCCCTGCCACATAACATGCTGTCTTAGTGAACACTTCTAAACAAATTTGAACCCACGAAGACCCAAGGGCATCATTATGGACCTCAGTTGTTACGAAGTCTGGACAGAGCAGATGAGGCTTGAGAAGAGTGGGCACAATCCTACAAGGACTCTGGACTTGTTTTCTGGCAAAAGTCCCTGATGTCAGCAAGGTTTGTCTCTTTTTCATTCAAGTGGTAGAAGCAGGTTCCCCTGAGTACTATACCTTCCAGCCCTTGTGCAAACATCAATTAATGAATCAAATCCCCAAATAAACCCTTTCCAGAGTGGTCCTTTGGCATATCAGAGAACTGTTATCAGCTCCCCGAAATTCTTGATATTTTACTGACCTTAGCTGTTTGTACTGGCCACAGTTAAAGTTGCCAGATAAAATACAAGACCCTCAGTGAAATTTAAATTTCAGATAAACAATAACATTTAAGGATAGCTATGTTCCATAACTATAAGTATGTAATATTTTATGAAGTTGAATTTAGAATTAAGAATGAGTATTTGAATTTCAGATAACAAGTAATTATACTCAGTATAAGTATATTCCATATTACATAATAGTTACAGGACGTACTAACTTTATCTAAAGTTTAATTGTGTTTCCTGAAGTTTTACTTGTTAATTAGTTCTTATTAGCCACAACTCATGTGACTATGGCAAAGGGATATTTGAGGCTACTAAGATGTCCAGAGCTTCTTAATCCCCAGACATAGTCACTAGTCAGCAAAGGCATTTTGCCTTTGGTCTCTGTTTATTAAACCATCATTACTTCATAATTGCCACTCCACTTTTGGATGTCCTCTCCTTTCTCCTCTGTTGGTGTTTGTCTTCCTGGTCTCTGTCCTGTTTGCAGAGAGAAAGGCTTTCCTGTTAGAAACAGCACCAGCCATTCTGAGTTCTTCTGTTTAACAAACTGGTCTCTCCCTGACGATTATGTAAATCTTGCTTTTGGAGCTAGATGATATTTGGATATGTGTCGGTAAACAACAACAACAACAACAATAAAACTGACATTTTCGAAAGCTTAGCTACCTGCAGTCCTCTTCTATGGCTTTTTTTGTATTTGGTGACTAATAGAATCTCTTTAATTCTCAGAGTGCTTTTTGTAGGTAAGGGTGGCTCATCTAATTACCAACAATTAGATGAACAAGAACACCTGACCCTCACCAACTCAGTTTCTAATGAGAAACCAGTGCGGATAGTGTCAGATACAACAGGGCTCACTCAGCCGTTTGTATGAAAATAACAGAAACCTAGTAGCAGCAATGTAAAGTCATTTTGTTCTTTCTGTCCTAGATTCCAGTTGCTGCTTCTCTCTAGAGACATTTTATGCTTGTTTAGTTCTCTATGAAGTCAACAGGAACATCGGACACCAAGGAAGCCTGTAAGAGTGAGAGACTGACCCAATTTAAGTGTCCTCATAAGAGTTCAGTTACTCAAAAGAATTCAAGCCTTAAAAGCACAGAACCTTGAAGTTACTAGAGCTTTACCCAAATGCCCCATAGGTTCCTGGATTGCAGAATATTGCTGAAATCTTCGTTTTGCCCTTCCTCCCTCCTCCCCTTCAAATTTTATTTGGGTGATGTTCTGCTTGGGAATGACCAGCTGTCACTGCTAGTAGCTACTGGGATTACATTGCAGCATGGGCAGGGTGTTTTCGTTTTGTTTTTTTTAAAATGTGAATGGATATTTACTGGAGCTACTGTAGGGATTGGCAGTCTCATTTCTGTTTTTCGTGGAGGGGTTTTGGGTACAATGGTTGGATTAGAAACACAAAGAAAATAAAATTTAAACTCTCAGTCTGTTGATGGTGCCAAGCACTAACCATTTGACATTAACTGGATGGAGATACCATCTTAATCAGAGGCTAAAATGCTCCCTTTGCTCTAGATCATAGCTTATGAGGAGCAGAGTTTGAAGACACAGAGACAGTCAGATGGTGAAAATTCTGTCATTCTCACTTGGATTCCTGTGCAGTATCTTTGCACTGTTTATTTTAAAAGAATTTTCAATCTGACCATACTGAAATTACTTCGGATCTTCTCTAATCTCATCCACCCTTCAGACTGTGTTTAGTTCCCCGACACGTACTTTCATAGGTTCGCGAAATTGTAATGAACATATTGGGTGGGAGTTCTGGAGGGTAGGGATGATGTCCATCTTCTTGACCCTGAAATTGTCAGTGCCCAACACTGACCTCAGACACAGTAGGTGCTCACCAGATAGATGAATGAATTAGATTCTAGGGCAACGTGATCCATGCTGTGTAACCCATAAATCACCCTTATGTCAATACATTACAAGTAATTTTTAAGCCTAATAGAGTTTTCCAAAGGTCTAGAAAGGGCATACATAAGTTACCTATGTGTTGGGTTATGTGAAGGGACGGAGCATTTTCTACTCCTGCCCCTCAGCATACTTCTGTCGTCTTTACCCACTGAGTGTCGGCATGGAATATGAAGAAAGACTTTAGGCAGTAAGTATTAGGAAAATAAACTTCATGTGCTAAAACAGATATTGGCAAACATTTTTGATAAAGGCCAGAGAGTAGATATTTCAGTCTTTCTAGAAATACAGTCTTTATCACAACTAATCAACTACTGCTCTTGTAACACAAAAGCTGCCACAGACAATACATCGAAGGAATGATCATGCTGTGTTCCAATTACACTTCATTTATGGACACTGAAATGTAAATTTCATATAACTTTTCCATATCATGAAATTCTGTTCTTTTAAAATGTTTTCTCCCCTAACATTAACCAGTGTAAAAACATTCTTAACTCACTGGCTGTACAAAGCAGGTAGTGGATCTGATTTGAACCACTCGGCAGAGTTTCACAACCCTGCACTAAAAACAAAACAACAACAATAACAACAACAAAAACACTAATAACAAAACCAAAACTTTGGTGAGGAAAGGGAGCATTTTCATTTTATCAGCCTTATGGCTTTCCTGAGCACTGAAGTGAGGGACATAGAGCCTTTATTTAGTGGCTTATTTTTATACCATTTTGTGTTTTTCTGTATGTTTGCCTATCTGCATATGTGCATATATGGTAGAAGTAGAACCAGGTTTTCAAGTTACATGTGATATATTTTCTTAGCAATTTGGAATGATCAAAGGAAATTGTAGAAAATACAGTATGATCCCAGTTATTTTTTTAAAGAAAATGCATTATACCAAAAAAAAGAGATATACTTTATATATGCTTGTAAAAGGTTCTGAAAGGTATTTACTAAATGTTAACGGTGGTTACCTGTGAAAATCGAGAGTGGCATTTTTGAAGCAGGGGAGATATTGATATTTTGCTGACTTATTTGATGATTTTAAATGAGAATGATTCTTGCTCAGATAATTTCACTATTTGTGATATTAAAATTAATTAGTAATGTATTGAACTACAAAAAGGTATTTATTGACAGAAAACACTGAGCCTGCTTCTGTGAATCTACAAAAACATCTGTGATTTTAATGACATTGTAATTTTTTCATATCGACTCTTAGTAAAATACAGCTTTTGGAAAATCACTTCTCTATGAGAGCATTGATAAATAAGGAAGTGTTTAGGTTTTGTAGGAGTAAGAATAGCTTCTCCAGGGATGTTGATATTTAAAGTAATGCAAATATGCAATAAAATCCCACAATCTAACTAAACTCTGGATTCAGCCCAGAGTTTTAGAATACATTTCTGACTAAAACACAAAAGACCTTGAAAGCAGTTGCTGTCTTTGTCCCCTGATACCAATGTGTTTTAATAAGGTTCCACTAGATTTTCAAAGTCTTTGGTTAAATTGGAACTGACATTTATGCTAATTAGCTGGGTTTGGGAGTGAAACAGGTAAAACTGAATTACAATGGGCTCCAAACTCTATTTTTAAAATAGTGGCTCTGAAGGCTATTTGGTTCTATTTGTCAGTTATTTCACATCTCGCTACTTTCTATCATTCTTTTCCTGCCTGGTGTGTTACTCTGGTAATCTGAAATCTTTTTGTCTGCCTGTAACATAATAGGCTGTTTTCCTGTAGTCCATCTGTCTCCTACAGGAGGTGAAAATACTTTTCAGAAATGGCTTGGGTTGATATTATTAATCTTTAGAAGCAGAGAATTCCTTGAATAATTTAATAGCCAAATGGCATGAGGGAGACTTGGTATACAAATGAATTTTCCTGTCAGCTTTAAAAATTACAGCTTGGCCTGCCTTTTATCTGTGCAACTCAAATATCAAAACAATGGATGTTTATGCTCTTTATACAGTTTTCTGTTTTGCATTACCTAAGACCTTAGACGATGAGGAAACATCTAGACAATTTTGGTTTACTTTTTTTTTTTTCTACTAGAAAACCACAATAAGTTAATTAGCCAAAAGAAAGTCCTTCTTGTTCTCTGAAACAACAGATGCTGCCTTTGACCTTGGGATTTAAGGGCAAATCTATTCTTGATTACATGTCTTGAATTTCTTGGATTTGCCAGTGTTAGGGCAGCAGTTGTGATTGAGTGCTTTTGAAAGTATATGCATGATTTTAAAAGAAATCAGTCTGCACAACTGTTGCTAAAGGAATCATTCCCTGTCCATCCAGTTCATTACTACTTATGGTTTTAAAAATTACTTTTCCCCCTACTTTTAATTAGAGTTACCCTAGTTACAGATATCACAGCCTCTGGGTGACTGGTCTTCCACCTGACACCCTCCTTCATTGCAAAGGCCTAAGGTTGGAGTATGCTGCATTTGATTTGCAGGGTAACATTGTTCCTCTGTGCTGGGATGGGAAAGTCCTGTGTTTAGGCAAGCCAGCAGGAGTGGGACTATTAATAGCCAACTATATGTTTTCTTTCAGACACAGCCTCTTTACAATGCTCTTTGCTTGCCTATCTTTTGGAAAGTCATGTGAATGCAGCAAAAGCTTTCTAAGAAATATGAGGGCCAAATGGAATTACTCTGCATGAAGTATGCCCACATGGGATTATTAGTATTTTGTTAGAAGACCATTTAGCAAGTTCGTTTGTTTCTGAACCAAAACCCATAGATGCTCATTGAACATTTTTTCCCCCATAAATCATGTATTTGAGAAAGACATCTTGATGATGGGAAACTCTTACCTTGGAGAAACAAAGAATCAAGTAGTGACTTTATCCTCTAGACAGTGCTGAAATCAGAAGTACTTTTTCCCTTTAAGTGTCATAAAACACAATTACATTTCTTCCCACATGTTTTCAACCTGAGCAAATTGACAGACCAGGTCAGCTTTTTTCCTGGGTCATTTTACTGTGCATTTTCTTTTTATCTTCTGGATGTAATCTTTTATTTGTAGATCATTATAGTGAAGCCCCTAGTAACAATTTGTTTAGTTTTATTAGTCAATTTATAGGCTGATGGCAAGACATAATAGAATATCATCATGGGTACTACATTAGAAAATTTAAATCAAAACGTCTATGTTCTTTGAGCTATGCCTGCTAATTAAAGAAGAGGTAAACTGCTGAAATATAATAGGCCAATGTGGAAGGTTCCAGAAGAACCGTGGAGGAACCCCTTTCCTCTGGCTTGATTAATTATAAGAGAGCAAATGGAAGAGGCTGTACAACTTTCTCTAGAAATGGGTTCTTTTGCAGGCATGAGCAGTCAGGTGCATATTGAATAGCCACAGATTGAACTGTCTTTTCCTAAGCTTTTGGGGTCATCCTTCAAGACGCTTTTAGCTAACCTCCAAGATTAGGTGAGGGCTGAGGTTCTAAATTTCAGTATTCAGAGACTGACCCTTCCTATAAAGAGGTAGTTAAGACATCTGTCTTCTCAGATGAATGCTTCTGGAAGGCAACATTGGAATATCTATTAGAATAATTTGATATAAAACAAGGTTATGACCTTTTGGAGAATATCTCAGTCTTTTCAGGGCATTTTCCTTCTTAATTTCTGGTACCTTAAAAGGGTCTCATTCCCTATGGTTGAATGCCTTGAGAAACGTAAGGCTATAAAGGAATTTTAACAAACTTGATTCTCTAGTCAACTGGTCATAAATCCATTTTATTGCTTCAATTATGCAAAATAATGTTTAAAATTTGTCCGGTCAGTCAGTTACCCGGTCAACTATCCACCTAGCCAACCTGCTAACCTCAGTGAATATCTTGCTCTGAAACTCTTTTTTTCCCCCAAAAATCTTCCCCTTACTTGGTATTAAAAAATACCAAGTAAGGATGGTAAAGGCATGTTTTATTAACCATAGTAGTTAAACCTGTTAATTTATCAGTGAGGGGGAAAACAACCTTCTTTGTGATTTTAACTTGTCTTCATGCTAAATTCCTTTCAGACTGTGGTTAGAACTTAACTGCAGAATTTTTGCCCAACAATATAAACATTTTCTATAAAACGATGGAAAGTTGCCCATTCTGGAAAAAATCTAAAGTACAAAGGATAAAGCATTTCTCAAGATAGAATTTCATTTCCGGTGGTTTTGCATGTAATTTTAAATTTTATTTTATGTTTTATTTTGAGACAGAGTCTTCCTCTGTCACCCAGGCGGGAGTACAGTGGCAGGATCAAAGCTCACAGCAGCTTTGAAATCCCAGGCTCCAGAAATCTTCCCATTTTAGCCTCCCAAGTAAATAGGACTGTAGGTGCAATCATCTTGCCTAGCTAAATTTTTTATTTGTGTATTTTAAGTTTCATGGAGACAGGGTCTTGCTATGTTGACCAGGCTGGTTTTGAACTCCTGGCCTCAAGTAATCCACCCACCTTACCTCCCAAAGCAATGGGATTCCAGGCATGAGCCACCATGCTGGCCAGTATGTAATTTTTAATACTGAGTCCAGGATAAATTTTCTCTTGCAGTTACTGGGATATGTGTAGATACATTGTTAATCTTTGGAATCCTACTGGAATGAAATGTGTTTCATTAGTGCTTAAACTAAGATGTGTTCATTTGAGAGTTTATAAAAGGAGGTTTAAGCTTAGTGCATATTCAAAGTTGCTTTTTTCAGTTTAAAAAAATTTTTTTGATCTCTTGGCAAAAGGATAAAGTCTATAGACCATGTAAAGAACTGCATTCAGTTTTTAAATAATTAGGTTTTGAAGATTTATTCTACTGTGTCTTTGACGAGTAAGAACATGTCTAGGGGTTTTAGGAGGATAGGTTTAAACAGGTTTACAATATTTCCTTATAAGAGCTAAATTATGTATAAAATAAGAATTAACTTAAAACATTTTTACTTTGAATTTCTCCAGAATTTTCTAGGGCCAACCAAGCTTATTCTCTTTAAACAGAAATGTAGGACCATTAGTAACTAAAAACCTTAATATGTTTTGGAGAATGATTACTTGGACTCATTATTTGTGGTGTATATGCTTTTGCATGTGTTTAAATTATGTTATGTCTGTATTTTGATCAGGCATTAAATAATTGAAACACTCATGTTAAATAATTGTACAATTATCTGATTTAGAAGGCTGGAAAGCAGCAGCAAACTTGTTTCCAGAGACATTTCAATCTACAGGCCAGGTTCAGGCTAAACTATATTGTAGGACCCTCCTTCTCTCTACAGTGAGGTATAGAAGCAGCATAGGCCTGGGATGGAGACAGATCTAGTACTAATCTAAGCCTCTTGTTTATGAGATATTTTACTTTATGTAAGTTATTTGAGCCCCCGAGCTTTAAGAATTAGATGCTTTCTAAATGTCAGCCACTATAGTAGTAATAAGCACACACCTTTCCTTTCCTTAGGATGGTTAAAGGTAGACACATGGGCACAATTTCAATATATTCTCAAGTTCCAAGAAGCATACTCAAAGTGCCATGGAATAGGAACACTCTGCCTAGCAGCTCACTCCTGTCAGCCACACATTTGTCTGATACAACTACATGCTAGGACCTGGATACCAGTGTGAACAGGAAAACACAATCCTAACCCCTCTGTTGTCTTATAACCTAAATAACAAACTAGAAAGTCTGGGGCCTATCTTATAGGGTTTGTAAGGGTGAAAAGAGCTTTCTTTCCCTTTCATGTCATCTTCATTCTGTTCACTCATGCTCTGTCCAGATTCCCAGTCTCCCATTTGCCTAAGCGGGCAATGAGGTAGTTGTTTCTCTTGGTTAACAGTTCTATATAATGAATCCCTTTACAGACGAGTGACTGAATACTTCTTCCTAAGAATAGTTGCATTATTACCAAAGACTTTTGGTGGCACCAAGACCATAGTACATATGTCTCCATTTGGCAGCGTTTCAGCCATTGAGTAGTCCTCCACAGATAGCTGGAGTGTCTCTCCCACATCCCGCTATCGTGGTGCTTGGCTGCTATTCAGATGCCTGTGATGAGTGATGGAGTCCCTGGGGCTTCCTGGAGAGAATACCAAATGGTAATCTTGCACCACCTTGATTGTGAATATATTTGTTCCGTGGACTTTCCATGCTCAAACCTAAACCAAAGACCCTGGCCTAACCCAGAGCAACTGCTTTGTTACAGGTGAAAGTCCTTGTTATTACTTTGGTAGTTAATCATCCTCCCCTGGGCCTTAACCTTCAGGTCATTCTCTGGAGAAGAAATTTAGGACCTGTGATATTATCCTATTTAAGAACTTTTCAGATATGATCTTTTAATTGTAAAAGATGTATATTGTGTAATTTATGTGATATATATCATATAATTATGTAATTATAAAATGTAATCACTTGTATATAGTTCTTAGTTCCTCAGGCAAATCAAGTAAATAGTAGTTGCATGGGTAAATATAAAATACTCAGATACTCCTTATAGTAATATAAGAACTATCATTCAGGCAGGAGAACACAAAAGATCAATGTATGAACCACTCCTATATATTTTTTCCTTTTGAAGCACAGGTAGGAGCAAGTCATTTCCCTTCTCCACAAAGCTTGGTGTCTTCTTGCTGCACTCAGAATAGCCTGGTTCATAGGCCTCTGTGAGTTGCCTTTCTTCTCCTTTTCATCCAAAGTGTTTTTAAATCCCTTTAGATACTCTTTGCTCCAGCTTGCCTGGGCTATTAACTGTTCTCCCGAAGACCGTACTTTATGTCTGCAGGCCTTTGCTCATACTGTTTGGTCAGCAGGGAATACATTTTACTCCTTATTCGTTTATAAAATCCTACCGATCCTCCAAGGCTGAGCTCAAATGCCTCCTCTTTCATGAAGCCTTCTATATCCCTACTAATCAGAATCAATTATTTATCTCTCTGTTCCTCCTTGTCAGCCTATTGTGTGTGTACGTTTATTGCCTGTATAGCCTTTTCTCATTTCTGCTTGTATCTAGTTAATTCACTCATCTATCCATACATTCATTCAACGATTATTTCTTGAAAAATTTATCCTTTGTACTGTGCAAGAAGATGGGAATGTAATGGGAAGCAGAAAATGGATGCTGCCTGTGCTCTGGGAGCTTACAGTCTTCTGGCAGAGATGGGTGATGGGGTAATGAGGTGATAAGCACCAAACCCACAAAGCTGAAAACTGCAGCTGTGGGAAGAGCAGGGAAGACAGATTTATGGTCTCTGTCTCTAGACTGTAAACTCTTCGATGCCAGTGAGAGGCTCTTGCTTGGTTAAGAAGGCAGTAGTATAAAACAACTGTGAAATGCCCTGTGTCGTGAGTTTGTGTCTCCCCAAATATATGAGGAAGTCCTAATACCCAGTACCTGTGAATATGACTTTATTTGGAAATAGGGTTTCTGCAGATGTAATGAAGTTAAGATGGGATCATACTTGATTAGAGTAAGTCCTAATCCAATTTGGCTGGTGTTCAGTAAGGAGAGGAGAAAAGACAGACACAGACACAGTGGGGAATGCCATGTGAAGATGGGAGCAGAGATGGGAGCGATGAGTTCGTAAGCCAGGGAATGTCGAGAAATGTTGGTAACCACAAGAAGTTAGGAAGGAGGCATGGAACTGTTTCTTCTTCAGAACTTCCAGAAACAACCAACTCCCAGTGATACCTTGACACCTGGATTTCAGACTTCTCCCTTCCAGAACTGTGAGAGACTGCATTTCTGTTATTTTAGGCCACCCAGTTTGTGGTAGTTTATTATGGCAGCTCCAGGCAACTCATACACTCTTCTGGAGGGAAGTTCATGAGAACTAATTTAATGCACAACACCATGGTGCACTAATGTGTGGGTCAATGAATGAATTTGGATGAAAGATTGAATAGAGTATTGTGTTTGCTCTCTTCAGTGGTAAGAAATCAGGGTGAGCTCAGGATATTTGTTCCGTTTCAGTTGTCTGTTAACAGGAAAAAATGTGGATTCACAGTTTGCATCATCATCAGTTGAGAAGGCTGGCTGAATAATGGCCCATGTGGTTGTCTTTAGAAATAAAGCTGTGTTTTTGTCACTGTGGCCAAGGGGGTATAAATAAGCTAGTCACTAAATATTAAAATGGTAGCAACTCTTCCCTTTCTGCTTTCAAAGCAGAATCTTAGTCCTCACATCTCCTACCCCTGCTTCCTCAGGCAATTCGTGTTTGGCCCTCTGGTTGAAAGGCTCAATTCAGGGTAAAGCAGGAGTTATGGTTTGTGGTTGTTGTTACTAATGATTTTTAGATTTTATGTTGCATTTTATATTTTCAGAACACTTTACAGTTGTTGATTGAGTTCCCTAGCACTCAAGAATTTGTGATATTAAAATGTTTTTTGTTTGTAAAGGACTAAGATGTTTAGTGATAATTGAAAGCTACACTAATCAGATATTCATGAGTACGGGGTATGGCCTGACCTCCTGTCTGCCTCCTGAATCCTTCTCCTCATTCTAGATTCAGGACAGTGCCACCTCTATAAAGCCTCTATGATCCCCTCAAGCCTCACAACTCTCTATTTTTTGTGTGTGTTTTATTATTTATTTATTGTTTATGTGGGTTTTCCCTAGTAGATTATGAGGTTTTGGAAGACGGGTAACCACACTCACCCACCAGGCATGCAGGAACTATCTCTTGAATGAACAAGTGAATTAATGGGTGAATGAAATTCCTAGAACTGACTTAGGCCAGGAATTCCTCATCTTTTAGCAGCCACTTCCCATTTTATACATCCAAGATCGAGTCTATGAAACTACAGTGAGTCTCTAGACAAATTACAGAGAGGCAGGAATGGGATAGCAACACCAGCTTGGAGAACTTCTGGATCAGCCATAGGCTCCACATGGATCTCCTGGTCTTGCTGTCATGGAGGATTGAGTCATATTTTCAAGGCTGTCCTCTTGAGACCACTGCTCAGAGGTGCCGGTCAAAGGTCTCAGGGTCATAGGCAGAAGAGGCAGGCCGGATTGGCCACTGTGGCTCTGAGTATAGCGGGATAAGGCTAAAGTAGAGGTTCTAATAATCCAGAAATCTCGGATACTGTAAGTCTTCAACTGCACTAAGAGATGTGGTTGTAAAGGGACTCCAGCAGCAGAAAGCATAGCCATCCTCACCTCTTAAGAATAAACTTCATTTTGCTTATGTTTTTTTTTTTACTTTTCATCTATCTATCTGCATGTTTATGAACATCCTATAATATGGCACCAAGCATTAAACATTTATGGAGCAACTGAAATATTCAGGATAGAATGTTTAAATTAGCACTGGTCTCCGCATTCCTTCCTGCCTGTGTGTTTCTCTGTTTTGTACCCTAGCCCATTCCGGCAACTACTATAGCGCCTCACACTTACCAGATGATGTCACTCATAGCATGCCCAGATGAAAGCTCGTTCTCAAGGCACTCAGATCATAGCACAAAACAAAGAGGAAAGATGTGTCTTTAAGGCGTTCATTTAGCACAATAACTTCATTTTCAGAGGGCACTTCTATCCATGTTTATTCTCAAGATCGAAGGACTGAGAGTGCGGCTCTTGTGGTGACAGATTGGCTCTTCTTGTGTGTTTTCTCCCTTGCTGTTTAGATGTAAGGACCCCTTTTCTCCCACCTCAACATGGTTACATGTTTGTTATTTCACAATACTTTAATTTTTTAAAAAATCATAAGTGAACCTTCACACTGTTACAATTATTTAATTGTAAGTGAATTTCTTATTAGAATTATTTTTACCTTCAAGACTGGTCTTTCATGTAACAACTGTCTAATGACAAAAGGGGTAATTGTATACTTTGCTACCTAGGAATGATAGGAAAACAGAGTAAGCTGTTTCTGGGGCTCTCTCTGCCACTCATTCTGTGAGTCCTCCGTCACATCACCTGACCCCTGACATCCACAACTTTCCTAATCTTTAATATGAGCAGGTTGAAGTTGAGGATCCCTAATTTCCCTTCCAGATCCACTGTTCTCTGATTCTAGCTATTAAAAAAACAACAACAAAACAACAACAACAACAAAAAACTAAATGTTGGTAGAGAGTATCACAAAAAATAACAAAGATAGGTTTTTAAAAATTGGTTCAAGCTGCAGTCCTTACAGGCAATATTCCAGGTTTTGAGTTTATAAACTACCTGCTGGTAAAATCTCTTCGGTAGTTTCTACACATTTGCATTCTTCCTTCATTTTCAAAACACTGTCTCGGTGATTGCAAAGCGATTCCCCTGATATATAATCTCTTATTCAGTGTAGCACGCTGGGAGGATGCGAGATCCACATGGAGAAGTTAAGCACACACAGATCTGCAAGGTCAGAAGTACATTAAATGGCACGCTGTGGTCCAAGACTTTCATCTTTAAGCATCAGTAATTGCCATGAATACTCAAGGAGGTGCCCTGTGTGAGAGCTGCTGGATTTGAGCCATAAGCCATAGTTCAAGAATATGAAACTTGTGAAAGCCAAAGTATTAGTGTTGTCAGAGACACACAGGTAAGGCAATGAATGAACAAACTGGACATCGTGACATTCCGGCTGAAAAAAGAGCAATGGATTAAGTTTCAGCACCATAGATGAAGGAAACCGGTAAATTTACTGGATGTATTTTAGAAACTTGAAAATTGATGATGAAACAGGAAAGAGACCCCACTTAAAAGAAAACTTCTGGCACAAACAATTGAAAGTACTCAGTGAAATAGATCTTCTGACCTACTGGATACCCACCAAGAACAGGGCAATTCAGGCACATCCAAAGTGGGTTGTGTGGGTAGTCGTTAAAACCTGAGTATTACTTCAACAATCTGAGACCTAACAGAGGGCAGTTGTTCTAAATAGTCAGGCTACCACTCTCTAGTTAAACTGTTTTTTTTAAATTTGAAAATGGAAATATTTAAAATAATATACTACATATAGTTACATAGAACTATTTTCATGTAAAAATAATATTTTTCTGATAATTTTGGAAGAATTAGAAAAACACAGAAAGAGCTCACAATGGATGATCTCACTATCCAGAGATAACTTTTATTAATCTTTGGATGTATTTCCTTCCAGTCCCCCCATATTTTAAACTTTTATATATTCATTTGTGGACATATTTTTAAAATCAGATATGCCAGTCTAGTCTTTTTTTTTTTTTTTTTTTTAATCTGGAGCTGCCGTTAGGGACAGCTGAGGAAGCGCAGAGCAATGCCACAAATGTCTCCCCTCTCTTTTTTTCTCCACAGCCCAGATGGCTAAGATTTGTGATGGGTGGGCAGGCGCATCCCCCCACCCCCGAAGTCACATGTACTCTCGGTGACTTTGGTACTTCCTGACCTTGCATGTATGTTCGCTGCTGAAATCCTTCCCACTCTTGCCAATGTAGCTATAAAAATCTCGGTGGCTGAGTTTTTGCTTATCTGAATTACAGTAAAGTTGATGATGAAAGAGATTGAGTTTATAAACTACCTGCTGGTAAAATCTCTTCGGTAGTTTCTACACATTTGCATTCTTCCTTCATTTTCAAAACACTGTCTCCGTGGTTGCAAAGCTATTCCCCTGATATATAATCTCTTATTCAGTGTAGCACGCTGGGAGGATGCGAGATCCACATGGAGAAGTTAAGCACACACAGATCTGCAAGGTCATCATTAATCCATATTAATGATGGATTTTGTTCTCTGAATTCCTTTGTAAAGAAAGGATGTGATTTGTTCTATTGTTCCACTAACGTAACTTGTTACAATAATGGGAAAGCCAGGAAAAAAGTGTTTGGAGAATGATGGTGAATACTTTTGGGTTACATGGGTTCAGGTGACATGCTTGTTTTCAGGGAAGGTTCTCGATACTAAGAGATTACTTCCAGGTGCCAGCCTAATGTAGAAAAATCAGCGTGTGCTCTGGAATCAGACAAACCCAGATCTGAATTCTGGTTTTCCTTCTCTCCTTTGTGTCATATTGAATAAGTTACTTAATTTCCATGAGCATCAGTTTCCTCATCTCTGTACTACAAGTGGTGGATGCATACTTCTCAAATGTTTAGGGAGCTTAAATGGAAATATACTTGGAGTTCCTAGCACACCGTAGGTGCTTACTCGTGAGCTTGTTCCTTCTGCATTTCCCAGCTGTTTCTGGAAAGCGTGCTGTCATCGCAAGTCAGTGAATAATGATAATGGTATGCTAATATTTACCCAGACAAATACTTTGCACAAAACTATTCGTATAATGTTCATCAGTGAAAAAGGTTCTCATCATGTATTACGAGTTGAATTTTCTTTCCCGTCTATTAACAAGCTTTGAATGGGAAAGATACTGAATTGAATTTTTTTTTTTCTCTCTCTCTGCTCTACTGCGGGGACATGCTTTTTATATTTGCAAATAAAGCTCACAATAGATCTTTTTATTACATTCTCACAGTCCCACCAGAATTTTAATGAGTGGGAGTGGTGAGTGGAGATTGCAATTCGGGGGTCACTTGTGTTTGAGCTGACAAGATACACACATTTGGGGAAACAGAACATGATCTGAATTAACTGGGAAGCACATGTTTCATAAGTGCTTGATACATTCCTGAAAGAAAATTACAAAGTAAATATTTTTGCTTGTTGCAACCATTCTGAAGAGTGTGCTATCAGCTTTTTTTTTTTTTTTTTTTTAACTCTGCTTATCAACATGTAAGGTGAGGGACTAGTAGACTTTGTATTATAATGCTTGAAAAGGAAAGCTTTGTTTAACTATCAAATATGAATGTGTAACAAGAGATTGCTTAACAGTCGTGTAGAATGGGAAAAAGAATTGGAAATTTTTCATACAAAAAGTAAAAGAAATTGAGGGGTGGGAAATAAATGAACCCAAAGTCTTATTTTCTTTTCTCTGTTAACTTTCAGGAAGGCCAAAATGAGATTTAATGTACTGTATGAAGTATATTGTAGCTTTGCTCTTTTGTTCATTTGCTTACCCTCTTATCTCTTTTAAATTTTAATTTCTAAATCTATAGTTCTACATTCATTAATTGATTTGATCATCAAACATCTTTTCTGTACTAGTTTTAGGAGAAAGAAAAATTTCCCCTAAAATTGTACATTTTGATTTAAAATTGTAAATTTTGATTTACAATTGTGACTGAAAATCTTACAATCTTGGTGGGTTACAATCCTGTGAACAAAAATGATGATGGCTCAGCAGTTCTGTAAGAGGCTGCATTAGACCCAATATGAGCCCAGTCCCACTGTCTGTGGAGGGAGAAGATGCCGTCCAGACAAGTCCATAGCTTCAACTGTGAGTCATGGTTTGCCAGGCAGAGAGCTATGGGAGGTATTACCAAAGAGGCGGTAGCATGTGTCTTTTATGATGGATCACTTCAATTTTTTAAAAAACTAGATTTCATAAATAATAATGAAAAATAAGTAAGGAAGTAAAGATGATAACTAACATGGGAAGAAGTTAAGCAATAGGCAAGGAAGTGTGTGATTAAGAGCTCCAGTGAGTGGCTGTGATGATGGGATTTCAGAAAAAGGATTTCTTTGCAAAAGCAGAGAGGAAGAATAGCATATGGTGAATGAGATAAAGGTTTTCTCCCCAAGAGGATAACTGGGGAACAAAAATCCAGAGAAAGGAAAAGGTTGGGCTACTGGTAAAAGCTGGACTTCAAGAAAAATAGTTTAAGGATGTTTAAGTGTTTTAGTTTTTAGACACCCAGCTGCTTGTGTGACACCGCATTGCAAAGTTATTATTTAGTAATATTTTCAATGAAAGTTCTCTCTTCATAAAACCCCCACCCTTTACAAACTATTAGTCTTAGAAACCCTTTATATTCTTAAAAGTTACCAAGGACTTCAAGAAGCTTTTGTTTATGTGAGTTGTATCTACCAATGTTTATTGTAAGATCAGTAAGTGGGAGTTTATTAAATATAATGAAGCATTTTTTTAAACTTTGATTTTTGTTTCAGGGGTGCATGTGCAAGTTTGCTCTATAGACAAATTGTATGCTTCAGGGGTTTGATGTGCATATTATTTGTTCACCCAGATGGTAAGCATAGTATATGATAGATAGTTGTTTGATCCTCACCCTCCTCCCGTGCTCCACTTTGCAGTAGGCCCTGGTGTCTGTTGCTCCCTTCTTTGTGTCCAGGTGTACTCAATGTTTAGCTCTCACTTATTAAGTGATAACATACAGTATTTGGCTTTCTTTTCCTGTGTTATTTTACTTAGGATGATGGCCTCCAGCTCCATCCATGTTGCTGCAAAAGACATGGTCTCATTCTTTTTCATGACTGCATAGTATTCCATGGTGTATATGTACCACGTTTTTTTCCAGTCTACCAATGATGGGCATTTAGGTTGATTCCATGTTTCTGTTCTTGCGAATAGTGATACAATGATCATAACATGTGCATGTGTATTTATGGTAGAATGATTTATATTCCTTTGGGTATATATGCAGTAATGGGATTGCTGGGTCAAAATGGTAGTTCTGTTTTTAAGTGCTTTGAGAAATCACCGAACTGCTTTCCATAGTGGCAAAACTAATTTACATTCCCACCAGTAGTGTATAAGCATTCCCTTTTCTTTACAGCCTTGTCAGCATTTGTTGTTTTTTGACTTTTTAATAATAACCATTCTAACTGGTGTGAGTGAGATGGTACTTCATTCTGGTTTTGGTTTGCATTTCTCTAATGATTAGTGATGTTGGACATTTTTTCATATGCTTGTTGGATGCATGTATGTCTTCTTTTGAAAATTGTTCACGTCCATTGCCCACTTTTAAGTGGGGTCGTTTTTTTGTTGTTCACTTAAGCTCCCTGTGGATTCTGGATATTAGGCCTTTGTCAGATGCGTAGTTTGCAAATATTTTGTCCCATTCCATAGGTTGTCTGTTTGCTTTCTTGAAAGTTTCTTTTGCTGTGCAGAAGCTTTTTGGTTAATTAGGCCCTATTTGTCAATTTTTGGTTTTGTTTGAATTGCTTTTGGCATCTTTGTCATAAAATCTTTGCCAGGGCCTATGTCTAGAATGGTATTTCCTAGGTTTTCTTCAAGGACTTTTATAGTTTTAGATTTTATATTGAAGTTTTTGAGTTGATTTTCATGTGTGGTGTAAGGAAGGGGTACAGGATGGCTAACCAGTTATCCCAGCATCATTTATTGAATAGGGAATCCTTTCGCCATTGCTTGTTTTTGTTAACTTTGTCAAAGATCAGATGGTTGTAGGCATGTGGCTTTATTTCTGGGTTCTCTGTTCTGTTCCATTCATCTGTGTGTCTGTTTTTGTATTAGTACCATGCTGTTTTGGTTACTATAGCACTGTAGTATAGTTTAAAGTCTGGTAATGTGATGCTTCTTGCTTTCTTCTTTTTGCCTAGGATTATTTTCACTACTCAGGCTCTTTTTTGGTTCCATATGAATTTTATAATACTTTTTCTAATTCTGTGAATAATGTCATTGGGAGTTCAATAGGAATAGTGTTTAATCTGTAAATTGCTTTGGGTAGGATGGCCAATTTAGCAATATTGATTCTTCCAATGATAGATTTTTAAAGTACAAGAATATGTAAACATTTCATTAGCTGCAGAGTGATAGTGTCATCTCGTGGCATGTAGCCTCTGGAAAAATTTCACTTTTCAATTGTGAAGGATGAGACTGAAAAAGACTTATGACACTATAGTATTATGATAAAGATGTCTTGACCTCTGATGTCATGTACCCCTGAAAAGTTCTCAGAGATCCTCAGAGGTCCCCAAACCACTTTGAGAACCATCCCAAACCATTGACAGGAGAGCTGTTTATACTCAAGATTTGGGATGATTGTGCTGATTCTTCCATTTAGTCAACTGTCAGTTCTTTTTCCAGGATAAATAGCTTATATGCAGTTTTGAAAATGAAGGCTCAATTTTGCAAATCACTTGTGGTCTGGAATCGCTACTACTAGTGGTAAAAAAGTAAGAAAACTCAAAACAACGAAGAACAAAATTCAGCAGTTTCTAATCTTTCAGTAACTATTTTGCACAGATTAGGTTAGACTTCTAACTCAAATGAGTGAAGAGAAGGCATATTAATCATATATCACAAGGAACTTCTTGACCCCCTAGAGTAAGTGAACATGGAATGTGTGTGCAGTTTCTAAACATGGAAATATGTAAGAAGAGGCCTTCCCTTAAAGTCCTGGTTGACATGGATAAGGCTGTATCCTGGGTTTGAATTTGATGATCCTGAGCCTGGCATGACTTTCAGCTTTTGAGATTCTGCCCAGAGTGATAGCACAGAATGGCAATTTTTGCCATAACCAGCCTATTTTTACTACTTTCTCACCTCACCACTACCCATAACATTTGATAGAAAAGAAATAAATAGAAAATAGGTTTTGGACATGTATGTGAAGGATGGTTTGGTATTAGGGCTGAGTGTTTTTAGACTAGCTACTCTTTTACTATCAAGCTCTGGCTGTGGCCATGAATATCTTGGTCTAAATGTTTTTTCTGAAGATGCCCAGTAGACAAGCCTCCCGAAAACATGAAGCATGCTGTTGATTTTGTTCCCGGGGCTTGTGTCTGCCAAGTTTGACTAGTCAGTTCCCATTGCTGCTGGCTGAGGTTTTCCCATCACCACGGCAGCAGAACACACTTGTCTTCTCCCTTTAGATGGTTTGTTATTTCAAGAAAAGCCAAGCATGGAATCGCTGGGAATCGTTGCTGCCTCTGACCACCGAGAACACATTTCCCCTACTGGTTGTTTTTCTTTCCAGCTTCCTGGGGCTTTAGTGGTATTTACATTTAGGCCCTGTCATTTTGCTCTTTCATGAAAACCCGTTTGAATGAGGCACTTGGAATCCAAATATAATTTTTTTGTTGTTGTTCAAAAAGAATCCAAACATTTAACAGTCTAATCATTGGTCACTAAATTGGAAAGATTAAAAAATTTCATTTGCTTAGTTTTTCTTCTTTAAATTTGGTAAAACGTCATTTTCTGTGCCCTGAGAAGCATAGCTGGCATCTATAACCTGCCTTCCTACTTTATAAAATGTAACTTTGTACTCCCCACTTTCAGATCTGTGATGCAAAATTGGTGAAAGAGTCCTGAATGAATATCCATATGAAATATTTTCTTTTTTTTTTAAATTTAAATGTTAACTTTTAACTTCAGCTTCAGGGGTACATGTACAGGTTTGTTATATAGGTAAACTCATGGCTTGGGGATTTGTGTACAGATTGTTTAATCACTTGAGTACTGAGCATAGTACCTGACAGATTTTTTTTTTTCTGAACTTCTCCCTCCTCCCACACTCCTCCCTCAAAAGTAGGCCCTAGTGTTTGTTGTTCCCCTCTTTCCATCTATGTGTTCTCATTATTTAGCTCCTACTTATAAGTGAGAACATGTGGTATTTTGTTTTCTGTTCCTGTGTTAGTTTCCTAAGGATAATGGGCTCCAGTTCCTTCCATCTTCCTTCCAAGGACATGATCTAGTTCTTTTTTATGGCTGCATAGTATTCCATGGTATATATGTACCACATTTTATTTATCCATTCTATCATTGATGGGCAATTAGATTGATTTCATGTCTGTGCTATTGTGAATACCGCTGCACTGAACATATGCATGCATGTGTCTTTATGGTAGAATAATTTATATTCATTTGGATATATACCCAGTAGTGGGATTGCTGGGTCGAAATGGTAGTTCTGTTTTAGGTTCTTTGAGTAATCTCCACATTGCTTTCCACAATGGCTGAACTAATTTACATTCACACCAGCAGTGTGTAAGTGTTCCCTTTTCTATGCAACCTCACCAGCATCTGTTATTTTTTGACTTTTTAATAGTAGCCATTCTGACTGGTGTGAGATTATATCTCATTGTAGTTTTGATTTGCATTTCTCTAATTGTTTGTGGTATTGAGCATTTTTTCATGTATTTGTTGGCCACATGTATGTCTTCTTTTGAAAAGTGCCTGTTCATGTCCTTTGCCCACTTTTTAACGGGATTGTTTGTGTTTTGCTTGTGCATTTGTTTAAGTTCCTTGTGGATTCTGGATATTAGACTTTGTTAGATGTATAGTTTGGAAATATTTTCTCCCATTCTGTAGGTTTTCTGTTCACTCTGTTGATAGTTTATTTTGCTGTGCAGAAGCTCTTTAATTTAATTAGGTCCCTTTGTCAAGTTTTGCTTTTGTTGCAGTTGCTTTTGGCCCAGATGAAATATTTTGTTTAATGGGTAAAGAATGTTTCAGGTCTTCAGATGTTCCTGCACTCATTGTAGGCTTTTCTTCATGGTCTGGTTGAAGAAAAAGAAAGAAACAAATAATATGTGCTATGTACTGGCCACATGAAAGTCAGGTTATACTTTAGCTCTCTAAGTGACTAGTGCTGTTAATCGAGTGTTTGTTAGCACTGTTTTCAAGCACGTTTCTCACTTACAGCTTGTCTGTGGCCTCATTTTCCCCCCATCACCATGGCTCCTCCTCTGCTTTCCTTGTGGGGCTTTCACATTCTTGGCACCTGCTGACCTAGCAGCAGGCATTTTTCTACCACTCGTCAACTCTCATCTGACTGGGGCCACCTCGTTTCCCTGCAGACATCCATGTGTACTCTTTTTGTCTCTTTACATAATTCCTCTCACCTCTGTTCTGTCAGAGATTCCTCCCACCCCCACCTCCTCTCATGGTTCAACTCAGGTCACCCTTCCTCCCCAGGGCCTTCTTCAATGGAAGTGAATCCATGTTGGCTGGCTGCTTCTTCAGCGCCTCTGCACATAATCCAGTCTACACTATAAAGTTGTTCCTTGTCTCAGACTATCTCACCTGACTCACAGTCATAATACAGGTCCTGGTGTTGCCTTCCTCTGAGGACAGGACCATAGGCTAGCAATGATGTTTTTCTTAACACCACCAGAAAACAGGTGGAGTCAGGGGGCCATGTATAGAGTGTTTACTCATACATAGTAGCTTTTGAAGAGTTGGTCCTAGAAGAATAGTGAAATAACATGTTTGACGGATTGGAGATGCAAAGGAAAAAAGTGTGAATTGAACCTTGGGATGCTTAGTTCTAAGCTTTTTATGTGAAGGCTATGCCATAAAATGTCCCAAATTCTTGATGAAAGGGCGAGCATTTAGTAATATAATTGGAATGTTTTGAAGTGTTACATGTTCTATATGTATATGTTTACATGTAGAATAATTTTATGTATTTAGTGAAACAAGGATGTGTGATGGGCTGTCAAAAAATATTTTTTACTTACGTTAATCAGTTCTACATCAGTGTCAGATACTTTGATACCTGAAATATGTGTTTCAAAATTTCAAATAAAATTTATAATATGAAGATATCATAGATTATTAGTTAAAATCATGCTAATGTCATGTATTAGACCATTTAGAGTCTGGAATTTGAGGAAGGATGGAAATGGATAATTCAGATTCTTTGAAGTGTAGAAAGAGGGAGGGCCGACTGTCTCCAACTTCAATTTATTTTTCCTAGTAGTAACTGTCTATTTGCTTCACACTATAATTGAACAATAAAAGATAAGGGAATAGTTGTTTTGATTCTGTTTAACTTTAGGAGGAATATTATTTTTTAGGTGTGTGATAAACAAAAACTTTATTTTGCTTGACTTTATAAATGTTGGGTAAGTTGGTGTTAGCTTCACCGCCTTTGTTATAAGGAATTTTGTTATTATATAATGTCATTACTAGACAACCTATAAAGAAAAATAAGCACATTGTAGTCTGAATCTGATTTTGCATTGCGTAGACACAGCTGGAAGGGCTGATTGTTTATGACAAGGAAACCAGATTATTTGAGCAAGAGAGACTTGGGCTGGATGTGGAGCAGATGGTGGAGGAGATGGAGACACTCTAATGGAAATAGCTCCATGTTTCCTGCAGGTGCAAAGGGCTTTATAAAAGGGCAGTGAGAGAGGGTAGAAGGTTAGACCTTGAGTTCTCATTCCTTTATAAACATTTAACACCTTCTGATTTTTCTCTTTAGATACCAAAACATTATTTACAAAGAATTAATGACTTTCCTTTAAAACATATATGAATTCATTCATATGGACTTCTGCCAGAATTTAAGGCGTATGCTCTTGACTCTTCAGCAAAGAATTCATAATTCAAAGGAAAATTTTAAAGTCTAATGTTCAGGTTCCCATTGGAGCCAAGATTTGGTTATGGCCATGTGCAAGGATACAGGTTACACTTACCCACACTGACCCAAAGCTGCACTGACATTACCCCTGAAGTTGATTACTGAGCACTTCATAATACTTCAGTTGTAGATTTTGTGCTATTTTTCTTTGATCTATATAACTATAGATCAAAGAAAACAAGTTAGAAGTTGTCCACTTTCTGAAGCATATTTATTCTAAGTCTGTGGATATACTAAAACAGACGAATCTCTTTGAATGTGGCAGTTGAAGTGTCTGGATCCATTCCAAACTAGGAATGCACCTCCTGAACTGTCCTGTCATTAAGATGAGGCCTGACCCCTGTCAGAGACAGGCTTGTGAGGCCAAGAACACAGGCTTCATCCAAGTGGCCCCTTAGCATTGCCGTTTTCCATGACCCACAACTGTAACCTAAGCTCAGTCAGCAGCTGTTTTTCACCCCCGCTCCCCTCTACCCCTTTTAAAATAGAACATTTCAAATGAAGCAGAAGAATTGTGAGAGTAATACAATGTACACTGGTAGGCTTTTCATCTAAATTTGCCAATGTGAACATTTCACACCATTTTATTGCTTTGTGTCTTTTCCCATGTGTATGTATATGTATGTGTATGTGTATACTCACATTTTTTCCCCTGCACCATTTGAAAGTAAGTGGCAGACGTCATGCTATTTCACCCCAATGTACTTCAGCAACTATCATTTCAGAACAAGAACATGTCACAAAACCATTAAATGCCAAGGAATTTGACACCAGTACAATACAATATACCATTTAAACACAGTCCCTATTAAGATTTCCCCATTAGTTCAAATGATTATCTGTATAGTTGCTTCCTTTGATCCTGAATCATGCATTGCCTTTAGTTGTTCTGTCTCTCTTTAGTCTTCTTCAGTGAAGAATAGTTCCCTACATTTATGTCTCATCTAACAATGCAGTGAGGTGTTGAAAAGTCCAGGCTAAGGCTGGGCACGGTGGCTCATGCCTGTAATCCCAGCACTTTGGGAGGCCGAGGTGGGCGGATCACTTGAGGTCAAGAGTTCGAGATCAGCCTGGTCAATATGGTGAAACCCCATCTCTACTAAAAATACAAAAATTATCCAGGCATGGTGGTGTATACATGTAGTCCGAGCTACTCGGGAGGCTGAGGCAAGAGAATCGCTTGAACCCGGGAGGAGGAGGTTGCAGTGAGCCAAGATTGCACCACTGCACTCCAGTCTGGATGACACAGCTGAGACTCCATCTCAAAAAACAAAAAAGAAAAAAAGTCCAGGCTAGTTGTTTGATACAGTGTTCTACATTCTGTATCTGTCTGCTTGCTTTCTAGTTAGATTCCAGTTAATTACTATTGCCAGAGCACCGTGTAGGCAATGCTTACCCTTCCTGTTGCATCACATCAGGAGCCACATCAGTTTGCCCCTCCCATTCTTGGTGGTACTAAATTTAAATCCCTGGTTAAACTGGTACCCACTAGATTTCTCCATTGCAGAGATTTCTCCTTTGCTTTTTTGTAGTTAGTAATAACCCATGGGGTGATATTTTGAGGACCCTGTGACTCTCCCGATCCAAACCTTTACCCAAAGTTTTTGACATCCATCCATTGAGAATTCTTTCCTGAATCATTTTTATTTTGATGGTTGTTGGAGACCAGTGCCTTTTAACTGAACTCTAATGGTTACTGCAGGAACCAAGAAAGAGTGGAAATGGAACTTCAAGGCAGAAACTGCATCAAGGAACCAATTGAACAGACATGTGTCCTATTCATCTTTGTAACCTTTCTGCCTAACATCATGCCTGGCACAAAGGAAGGTCTAGAAAAACATTGTGGTTGAGAAAATCATCAAAAGAACAGTACTTACAATTTCTTTTTAACAAGGTCTAACAATATCTGCGTAGAACATTAGGATATCTCCCTTGGAATATGATGGATATTTGAATATTTCATCAATATGCACTGTGATTTTTATCAGCATGCAGCATTTCTTCTGTCACCATCATTTATATTGAAAGCACAGATTTTTTTTTCACTCACAATTCTCTGCCCAGAATCATCTTTAAAACAGCATATTTCGAGGTCTTATAAGGAAAGGATGTTCTCCTTTCCAGAAATAATGTCAGATGCATACATTTTTCCCTTTCTCTTTCTGAGAAAATTTCTCCCTTACAACCTTCAAGATATGTCATGATGATTCTCACTCTCAGTAGGATATCTGTAAACTTGCAAGAAGCAAAACCATACTCCTGTGCTTCGTGGCCCCGTAGGGCATGGCCATGCTGTGTGACTGCCAACAGAGAATGCTGCTGTGGTTGCACCATTTTCATAGGTACCTAGGTTTGCCAGCCACAGAGTTACTTATAAATGTGCTCATATCTAAAGACTCATCACCCAGGGTGTATTTTTCTGGACCTCACTCCCAAGTCAGAAACATTACCCATCTTAGAGACCTTTAGGTTTACATCTAAAGATGGAACTCCATTTATCTTTGTGAGACTTCTTTCTCACACAATTCCTGATGTTTAGTAGTTGTAGATGCATTTGTGTACCATTCATGTTTATGTCATGTTTGGTGTCATCCTGTGTGTGGGACTAGGGAGGCAAGGAGCTGACGGCATGCTGATCTTGATTTTGCTGTCTATGTAAGTAACAAAGCTCTGAATTCATTTGGGCTTGCTGTTGCCAATGCTGTTGTAAATACATTTGTGTACATTGTGTACATGCATTACAAATGCATTTGTAAATCATGTTTATTAATATTCAGGAAATTTAATGTTAGCTTTCCTGTTGGTAATTTAATTTGAAAGATATCACTCATCCCTGTGATAGGTGTTTCTGGTTCCCTGGAATGGCAAAAATATAAAATACCATAAATTGTCTCCTTGTATGTTAGGTGTTGACTTTCTCTCACGGGTTCTTCCAAAGCCTGTGACTACTACTCAGCACACTTAAGACTCTGTCAACAAGAGGTGCCACCAGATATCTTCAGTAGGGCCTGGGTTGTTGGAGCCTCCTCACAACCCAGTTTGTAAACTCGATACTAGCTTTATTAAAATATGGAGGAAGCTGAAGCGGTGGAAAACTTATCTGACTTGTTTTTTTCTCCAACTTCGAATCAGAAAGCTACAATAGTCCTGGTTGGCCCCATTTTGTTCTTTCAAGCAAAAGAAAGATATCCCATCAGAAAACCATCTAAGCTGAGGCTGAGCAACAAATAGTTACCATAAAAGTCACCTTTCATTGTATCAAGTAGTCAAGCAATGCCCAAGCTGCAGCGTGGTCACTGATAGGGCAGTTACCAGGCTGGCTCTCCACACTTCCATAGATTCGGCTGGCAAGGCAACAGCAAGCCCAAATGAATTCAGAGCTTTGTTACTTACATAGACAGCAAAATCAAGATCAGCATGCCGTCAGCTCCTTGCCTCCCTAGTCCCACACACAGGATGACACCAAACTGGAGAGGCCAGAAGACAGGTGGCATGATAGGTGGTCACTTTGCCCTAGAGGAGCCACCTCTAAATTACAGCCAAGTAGTTTTACTGGCACAGAAGCCTGCAACTGTGCCCTAAGGGGAAGGGGGTTTGCAAGATGGAAAGTCCTGTGCACAACCGAAACAAGGAAAATGGATGGGAAAGGTCTTGTGCAGTCTCCCACAAAATCTGGAGATAGATGAGAAACTGCCTCATGGGAGCTTCCCACAAGGCTGCTTGTCTCCCTTCATTTCAGGAGGAATTTCAGGGCATCCCACCAAGACTTGGGTCAGACTGTGGCTAAGCTTTGCCTCTATGGCCTATGAGGGGATGTGCAAGGTCACCACGGTGCCATGATGGAGCCATTCCTTGCATATTGCCCCTCTCATCTATCAGCATGGGAAGAAGTCTGCAGAAATGAAGCATCCAGAGTTTTGTGAAGCGGGTTAGGTGAAAAATTAAGGCTTTTAGAATTTACACATTTTTTTTTCAGGATAGGATAGATGTGCTGCAGGAATAGATAATCCCTTTTCTGGTGGCTTTACACACAAAGGCTTGTATTTTGTTTATTGTACATATCCAGCAAGAGTTGGTAGTAGTATTGTATTCCACACAGTCATTCAGGGACCCAGGCCCATGGCAGCAGTTTTACTATTCTGCAGCCGCAACATCTGCAACTCATGTCCCCCTCAGTTCACCATGATAAGAAAGGACACAGCCAGAAGATCATGTGCCAGCTCTTTTACACTTTGGCCTAAAAGGGACACAAATCATTTCTGCCCACAAGTTACTGGTCAGAACTATATCACGTGATCTGACATAACTGCAAAGGGCTGAGACATGCGAGGGAACAGATGGAATATTTAATAAGCATCTTGTTTCTGCCACAGACATGTATTTCCCCAAAGTCAAACTATCAGTCTAAGTATTTTTACAAGTGAACATTGGCAAAAAGGTTCCATTTGTAAGTGCTTAACATTTTACAAAATGCTTTCACTGTAATTGCCGTCAGAAAAAGGTTTGGGGGAAGGGGCATACCTAAGGCTAAGACCATGAATGACAGTGTTCCTGACCTCAGAAACTATAGCTGGTCCATGTACAGCACTTAGATAGAAACTAACACACACTTTAGCCTGTACTGATTTTGGTGGGGACTCGAAGGATCATTTTGTTCATATTGAATGGAAACCAAGTGGCGTTTGGAACACCATCCTAAATCATCAGAGGCACTGTGCTATTCTTGAAGCAGTTTGCATCTACTATTCCAACCCAAGATCTACATTGTAAGGAGCTAAATCCCTTTGCATTGGAGGAAATGAAATGGTGTTAGTATTGCAAGTGCAGATTTTACTCTCCACATAAGTAGAGATTTAATTGCCACTCTTTAGAAGTGCAAAACAAGAGAATGTAATAATTAGAACTGTCATTATATACTTTTTCTTTCTCTGATGTTGATATTAACTGGTTTTAAATATATTTCTAACGTTTACTTTGGTATAATTATTAAATTTTTAATGTAAAACTCGAACGAATTTCATTTTTTACACTTAGAATGCTTTAACATCCATGTTAAGTTAGCTGATGAAGACATGTGAAAGAAGTAATAAAATTATATTGAGTTTAATTTTTCTCAAAGACACAGAGGAAAACTGTCTCCAAATTTTATATGACCTATCAGTAATAAAAGAGACATCAATATTTTGTTGGGATATAATTAAAAACTGATAATTTGGGGGAAAACTTTTAAACAGCCTTTCCCCGATCTGTACAATTTTGCCGTTATCACGTGCAGCCCTGACAGGAATTGCCAATAAAGTTAGTTTTATTAATATCACTTGAGGGAAACCAGCAGTTTCTGTTGGCACAGTCTGAGCTCCAGCAGGAAGCCATCTCTTTTTCTCAGTGCATTACTTACATGTGAAAGTTGGGGTCGGGGTGCAAAAGAAAATATAGACTGAGCCCAGCATATCACCTTATTTGTCTCCCCTCTCTGTGGGCATGGCATCTGTGTTTTGAAGAGTCAATGGGAGAGAAGGCAGTTGTGTTAGTGCTGGAAATAGGATGCAGTACATTCCCTCTCTTGTCTTCTCTTCCTTCCGCCCCCAGTCTTTCCCCTTTGGGAAAGGGGAGGTATCGAGAGACTGAGATCTCAGAGCTAACACCGAAAATGACACCAAATTATAGCTGTGTCCAGATACCTAGGATCTTGACTGGCCTTGTTATTAAGAAGCAAGGACTGCAGTAAAATACACATCGGGGAATCTGATTTCTTGGTAGGTTTAAATAGCTGAAGGTAGAAGGAAAAAAAAATAAGTTCTTCCTGTTATATTAGTAACTTATGAGAACAGCGAAATCTAAAAGAAATTTTTCTGCATAGTTGAAAGTAAAGATAGAATACCCAATATATTTTCTACAATTCATCTCTGATAGAGGAGAAAGTTGTTTTGTGAAGGAAGGTCTTGGGGAGTTACTTATGTTCTAATAAAAGTGTCATTTAAGAATTCATTATGGAACATTTCAAACAAACAAGAGAGTGGGCAGGATGAACTGACTTGTACTGTACTTATCTTCAATAATTATCAATATTTTGCCCATCTTATTTCAGTAACTCTACCACCACCCCTTTTACTTTTTGATTGAAGCAAGTCCTAAACATCCTGTGAGGTAACTTGCTCCAAATCTCATAATGAAAAGGTGGTGAATCAGGACTGAAACCTTGGCAGTCTGGCTCCAGAACCCACAATCCATGGAAAGAGGACAAGTCAGCTGTAAAGATCGTTTAAATGTATTTGTTCTTAAAATCAATGTAACTAATAAGCAAGTAGACACTTTCTGGGGAACCTCCACACCAAACTGCCTTTGAATCTAGGGGTTCCATTTTTTGAAAAGGTGTGTTGGGAAGGGTAGGTTCAGGATTTAGTATCAGGTGCCCTTTTTACTAGAGTAGCATTTTATGGCTGTACTCATGAATCACCAGTTTATTTGCAGGGGCTGCCTCTCTCCAAAACATATTTATAGAAATTAATATCTACCCAGGCACTTCTGCCAACACTTGAGGAATTTAAAATAGTGGGGGTCAAGCACAGGTCATGGCTGAGAGAAGACTGGAAGTCCATGGGTTCTACTGTGATCTGACAAAGTATGAGGAGTTGACTCTGTAATTATAGCATTTTAGGAGTAACTAAAGGTTACTAACACTTACTGTTTTTCATTGTTTAAAAATACACTGTTTTTAGAGTCCGTAGAACACAACTTAAATGACTGCTAATACCTCAGTGGCACTGAATCAATCATTTGAATTCAGTTACATGTACTGAGCCAAAGCCTAGTACTCAACCTTGCATTAGCCCTTCTGTGATCTGTGGACATCAAAGAAAGACCTTGGGAGGGGTATGTCCTGCTTTTAAAGAGCTGGCACTCTGTCTTGGATGAGGAGTGGCCATGGAGGAACAGGCC
Organism: Piliocolobus tephrosceles; assembly: GCF_002776525.5. Lineage (NCBI taxonomy): Eukaryota > Metazoa > Chordata > Mammalia > Primates > Cercopithecidae > Piliocolobus > Piliocolobus tephrosceles. The sequence goes on from NC_045435.1 coordinate 115,933,463, forward strand.
AGATATTCAAGAAGTGGGGTCGGTGGAGTTGCCCACCAGCCGGATGGGGCTACCTCCCTGGTCTGTGGTGGCCGCATCATGCTGAGACACACTCAAAACAATACCATGGCCTCCAGGTAGCCACAGTGTAAAATGTTCTTAATTTCCCTGGAGAGAAGGAAGGAAGAGCTTTCAATTAACATGAACACTAGCTACTTTTTCAAGTTACCTAATTGAATTGTCAGAAAGCAAAGACTTCATGGAGAGGGCAAGAGGCGGGATTGGTAAATTGTGATTACAAAGCTGCTGGGAAAGAAAGGGCAGCCGGGGGACAGGAGATGTGACAGCTTGGAGCTGCAGTGGGCACCCCAGATTCCTGTGGTGGAGGTCTACTGAAATGGATAGAGCACTTTGGAGGACTGCCGGTCTGTCTCTCCTTTTCTTGGGTTCTCGAGAGGCCTGACCCTGGGATCTGGAAGGCAGGCAGGAAGGAGAGCTGCTAATATTCTAAGTCATCCTTATAAAACAAAGGGAATTTTCTGAGAAATGGTGGCTGCTTCTTCCCCTCTGCTTTGAAGAAACATAACCTACTGCATAGTTCCCTAAACCTTAGGGCAGTCACCCAAACTTTATGCTCATGGAAAACCAAAATACTTTTTCTCCTAGGCCAGACCCATTCCTGGTCTGCTTCACAGTGGAGTGTGGCCATATACTCAGTTTTAACCAGTAATATGTGAACAGAAGGATGTACATCTCTTCTAAGCCTGGCCCATCAAACTGCCCACACTGTCTACTATTCTTTTTTTTTTTTCCCCTCTCTCTCTCTGTCTTTTCCCTGGCCAGATCTATTCAAATTGATCTTGAGATCTCTGTTAAAGAAGGCAGAGACTTTGTCATCCTTAATCCCTGAATGAACACATGGATAACTACCACAAACTAGAAACACCCAGGTAGCATTATTGGCATGTTCATGAGTAAGAAATTCTGTATGTAAGCTACAGAGATTTGGGATGGGGATACATCTGTTACAGCAGTTAGAACTATTTACTACAATCTTTTCCCCATTCTTATCTGTATATGACTTATACTGTCATTTATTATTATTATTATTATTTGAGATGGAGTTTCCTGCTTGTGGCTGGAGTGCAATGGCACGATCCTGGCTCACTGCAACCTCCGCCTCCGCAGTTCAAGTGATTCTCCTGCCTCAGCCTTCTGAGTAGTTGGGATTACAGATGCCCAGCTAATTTATGTATTTTTAGTAGAGACGGGGTTTCACCATGTCAGCCAGGCTCGTCTCAAACTCCTGGCCTCAAGAGATCCACCCACCTCAGTTTCCCAACGTGCTGGGATTACAGGTATGAGCCACTGCGACTGGCCTACTATTATTATTATTATTTGGAGACAGAGTCTCTGTCACTCAGGCTGCAGTGCAGTGGCATGAGCATAGCTCATTGCAGCCTTGATCTCCTTAGCTCAGGTGAGCCTCCTGCCTCAGCCTCCTGAAGTATCTAGGATTACAGACATATGCCATCATGCCTGGCTAGTTTTTTTGTTGTTGTTTTTGTTTTGAGACAGAGTCTCTCTCTGTTGCCCAGGCTGGAGTGCAGTGGTACCATCTTGGCTCACTGCAACCTCTACCTCCCTGGTTCAAGCAATTCCCCTGCCTCAGCCTCCTGAGTAGCTGGGATTACAGGTGCTTGCCACCACACCCAGCTAATTTTTGTGTGTGTGTTTTTAGTAGAGACAGGGTTTCACCATGTTGGCCAGACTGGTCTCGAACTTCTGACCTCAGGCAATCCACCTGCCTCAGCCTTCCAAAGTGCTGGCATTACAGACGTGAGCCACTGCGCTCAGCCAGCTAGTTTTTATATTTTTTTATTTTTTGTAGAGATGAGCTCCTTCTATGTTGCTCAGGCTGGTCTGGAATTCTTGGTCTCAAGCAATCCTCCCACCTTGATCTCCTAAAGTGCTAGGATTACAGGTGTGAGCCACTACACCTGGCCTATTATTTTTCTTTAAATCAAGTTGCTTTTTATGAATTTTGATTTAAAAAAGTAAACTTTGTCCTTATCACAAATAAAAAACAGTATCACTACAAATAGAAGGTAACTCTAAAAATACATTGAGTGGAAAAAAAAAAAAATGTTATTCATTTCTAGCTAGATGCCATTTCCTGGAGAAAGTTCTTTGCATGAGACCTGTTGTCTCTATGTTGAAAAGGGGA
>NC_045435.1:115935678-115985050 GCF_002776525.5 Piliocolobus tephrosceles
AGAAAGTTCTTTGCATGAGACCTGTTGTCTCTATGTTGAAAAGGGGAAACTAGCCACTATTAGAAAAGTGTTAAAGACATATTACCACAAAACTGAAATGTATTGCTTGGCAGAATCGGAAGAGTTGAAAAAATTGAAAATCATTTCCCCATAGTTATGTGATTCCGTGCTATTTAATGTTCTGTCTCAGTCACCTTAAGTCATCTGGTTTAGCAGTGGTACACATCCTACCCTTGGGAGTGAAGACTCACTAAATGGAGACCAGGTTTGGCTGGAGGCTTGAGGATGAGCTGAAATGCATAATAGAAGATCCAGTGTGAATCATGTAGGAGTGGGATAAAATGAGACTTCTGCAGGCATAGGAAGACTCGCCAACCTATAGTTCATCATTTCAAGTTGATTTTTGATATATAGACAAAAGGTTTTTTGTTAATCAGGATATTTGTGGTTTCCTCCTCTAGTGTGTTGGAATAAGCTTTGGACACACTAACCTTTCCATGGATAACAATAACCTTGGGACAAAATGCAAAAAAAGCAACTACTTGAAGGTTTTTGAAAGGGAAAAAAATGAGCAAACAGGTTTTGTAAAGCAGTGGACACCTAGAAAAAAAGAACTTTAGTGGGGCGAGTTGTCTGTTTTTGCAGAATGACACAGGGCAGCCAAAGTTGTGATTAAAAACTCTTAGATTTCTTGTCTGAGTGGCAAGAAGAAAGAATCTAGGGAGCCTATGGCCATTGGAGAGTGAGAGGGGGAATCTAGAAAGGAGAGTCAGACGAGGAGAGCCCAAGATTGTGAGTATAATCTCTGCCCAAGTCTCTGGCTGATTCTTGAACCATACATGTGTTGGACAAAGTCAAAGCAGCAGTTAATGATAACAGAGCTGGACTGAGATTTGATCTGCTGCCTCCTGCACACAAGACAGGGTTTGCAGTTTAACAAAACTAATTGCTTGTTAAAATAAACATTAACACTGTTCAAAGGAAAATAATGGAATCCAGAGTCTCCACAACAGTATTCATAATGTTTAGGATACAATCCTAAGTTACTTTAGCTACCAAGAACCTGGAAAATGTGACCCATTCTCAAGGGAAAATGGATAGAAGCCAACCTTGAGATGATGCAGATGTTGAAATTATTAGGCAACGATTCTAAAGCAACTATTATAATTGAGATAAAGGAAAATATTCTTGTACACATAAATGAAAATATAGGGAATTTCAGCAGGAAAATATAAAATATAAAAAAGAACAAAAGGGAAATCTTAGATCTAAAAATAATATCTGAAATTTAAAAAATCCTCTGTATGGGTTTACTTAATAGCACAGTAGAAGTGAATGGGGAAAGATTCAGTAAACCTGAAGATAAATGAGTAGAAAGGATCCTTGATGAATAAAGGAGATAAAGGATTTTAAAAAGTGAACAGGATCGTAGACCTATGAGACAGAATAAAATTCCAGTATGTGTTTAAGGTTTCAGAAGGAAAGGAGAAAAGAAAGAGTAGAACAGAAAAAATATTGATGAGATAATAACCAAATTTCCCCAAATTTAATGAAAAACACAGATTTACAAAGGCAGAAAGCTCAGTGAAACCCAGATAAGATAAATACAAAAACACCACACCAAAGCATATCATAGTCAAACTGCAAAAATTGAAGAGAAAATCTTGAAAGCAGTCAGAGGAGAATGGCACATAACATAGAAGGTAACTGATTTAAACGATCATGGACACCCATCTGGAGCTATGAAGGCCAGCTGAGAGTATAACAGTATCTTTAAAGTTCTAGAAGGTTTGGGGGAGTACAACCCTGTCAAACAAGAAATCTGTATCTAGTGAAAATTTCCTTTGAGAATAGAGGCAAAAACATTTTTAAATAAAAAGAAATATAAGAAAACTCACAATCAGCAGATCTTCACTACAAGAAATGCTAAAGAAAACTTTTGAGCTACACGGGAATAATATGAGAGGGAATCCTGGCTATTACAAGGAGTAATGTAGAACATCAGAAACGGCAGATATCTGTGTAAATAAAAAATATTTTGTTTCCTCTCAATTTATTCACAATACATATGATTAATAGCAAAAACTATAACATTATCTTATGGGATTTATTATGTACATAGCTGTAATGCATATGACAGCCATAGCATAAAGTACAGTACTATGGTGGTGGGAGGATGTGTTAATGGAATATATGGTTAAGGTTTGCACATTTTCTGTGAAGCAGTGCAGTATGAATTCTAAGTAGATTGTGAAAAGTTAAGGATGTATATTCTTTACAACAACACTAAAAAAATAATGCTAAAAGCCATAGCTAATAAAGACAATGAGTAAGTTGAAATGGAATTCTAAAAAAAAATAAGTGGAGTGTTTATGGTATGGGTAAACTAACATACTAAGAGAGTTGATCATTTTAGTGCTATGGACTTGTCATGGAATTCATCATATCTGATTTACCCTTCCTTCCTTCCTTCCTGCTTATCTGGCTGTTTTCGTTGAACTGACTCTTTTCATAAAGTCTGCTATAATTTGTCACACTTGTTTTCTTATCTCCATAAATGTGTGAGCTTCATGCTTATAGTGCTACACATTCAGTCATTATGGTGAGGAGGATTTGGAAGTTTCACATGGAGAGAAAAATACTTAATACCTATCTTCTGCAGAGATTGTCTTTTCTTAAAGATAAGATTCTGGCAAATTATAAAGATGACTGTGGGAGGCTTAAAGGTAGCCCATAATATGTTAGTAGCAGGTACATGGAATCTGATGTTCAGCATATTTGATTTTTCTTAATAAAATCCATTTTGATATGTAGTAATCATCGCCATTTCTCACCTATTGTGTGCCAGGCACTTTACTGAGACCTTAACGTGTGATATGTCATTTTATACTCAAAATAGAGTCAATGAGAAAATTTTTTTTCCCAGTTTACAGATGGTCAATTAATTTGTCTTAGATCAAATAACCTCTCTCCATCCTGTAGTTAATGATGGTGGTAGGATTCAAATCTAGGTTGGCTTGGATTTGAACCTCTTCCCACATGTCACACTTCTTCCTGTTAGATGTTTACCAAATTTAAATGCTGACGTCTGCTGCTTTGTCATCATCATTCAACCATAGGTATTTTTGAGCACCTGGGAATAATAAGTTGCAGCAAGATGCATGATCCACTGTTGATGGTTAGGGTGGTACATGCCTTCTCAAGAGCCCAAAATGCTACAAACTGTTTTTCCCATCCTCTTCTACTTCTGTCCTAAAAACACTAACCCACTAAAATCTAGTACCATTCATCAAAATGATTTGTTTTTTCCACTGTGCAGAGGAATAAACTGAGCCCCAAATGAATCGTATTAGAAGAGCTAGGTGGGAAACCATATGTCTAGGCTCAAACCTAAACTGAGGCCTTTTTTTTTTTTTTTTGAGACAGAGTCTGGCTCCATCACCCAGGCGGGAGTGCAGTGGCGCCATGTCAGCTCACTGCAACCTCACCCTCCTGGGTTCAAGCGATTCTTCTGCCTCAGCCTCCCGAGTAGCTGGGATTACAGGTGTGTGCCACCATTCCTGTCTAATTTTTGCATTTTTAGTAGAGATGGGGTTTTGCCATGTTGGCCAGGCTGGTCTCAAACTCCTGGCCTCAAGTGATCCACCTGCCTTGGCCTCCCAAAGTGCTGGGATTAGGTGTGAGCCACCTAGCCCAACCAGTCTGCTCTTACACTTTAAATTTGAATCCCTATTCTAAAAATTTAGTGATAAAGACATGTTTTTTGAAGTGTTCCAGAACTGAACTGCTCCTGGCAAAGTCAGGATAGTGAGAGGATAGGAATAGAATCTACATGAGCCAGTCACATTTTTTCCTGTCTCATCTCTGGAATGTCATGGCAGGATATCAGATCAGTAGTGACATTTACAGGAGACTGAACATTTTTAACAGGAAAGATGAAGAGTTTTTAAGACCTTATTAAAACCAAACTCCAAGTTAACTTAGAACCATAGCCTTTTAAAGGTATGATAGGATCTCAGAGAACATCATTCTCATATTCTCTTTTTACAGGTGCTTTCAGAGGCCAAGAGAGCTTGAATATCTACTTTAGAGGCAGGACACACAATTAGTCTTTGCAGAACCAGGTGTCCCAACTTCCAATTTGGGACATTCACCATTTTTTAATTCTTACTCCCCCTTCATCTGCTTCTTGAGCTGATGAGCTATTTGTGAAGCTTCCCTTATGCCTCTTGAACTGCTACTGCTGCTCTTGCAAGTGTGCAAATGAGAACATATACATTATAATTTAAATTATTGGATCAGTTGAACAATTTGTCCCTGCAGGTCAAATTCTTCAACTGTGATCAATCCCTGTGGGTCAAATTCAAATTTAATTTTTTAAATGGTTTTTTCAGAAAGATTTCATTTCATTCTACTTCTCCAAATAGATAAATGTTTACTTCAAGGAACTGTCAACTATTGTTAGTGCTTCAAATCTGCCAGCCATTGACTGGTTGTTTTTGTTGTTTGTTTGTTTATTTTTGTTTGTTTGTTTTGAGACAGCGTCTTGCTCTGTCATCCACGCTGGAGTGCAGTGGCGCGATCTCAACTCACTGCAACCTCCACCTCCCGGGTTCAAGCAATTATCCTGCCTCAGCCTCCTGAGTAGCTGGGACTACAGGTGTGCGCCACCACACCCATCTTAATTTTTTGTATTTTTAGTAGAGATGGGGTTTCAGCGTGTTAGCCAGGATGGTCCTGATCTCCTGACCTTGTGATCCTCCCGCCCTGGCCTCCCAAAATGCTGAGATTACAGGCGTGAGCCACCGTGCCCATCCAGCCACTGACTTCTTGAAGCAGCATAATTTGTTGTCCATGGCTCCTGAATGTTCCTCGTGCCACCAGCCCTTATGGTGGATAGTATAACACCACTGTATTCCTTGGAAATCTGGGATCATCTGAAAAGTTCGTTTCTGTGGGTCAGACTTTTAATTGATTGTTCAATTGATGATTCCACCCAAACTTTGTTGCCTATTTTAAAATGACTAGCCTGGTTCTACCATTCACTTCAAGCATCAGTTACAATTTGGCCCTGTATGTATCAAAGAAATGTAAAGGAAGGAGTTCACTGACTTTGATAATCTTAAATAGTTTTGTCAGTACTGTAAATACTGATCTCGAGTAAAATACTAAACAACATTCAAGACCTTATTTGACTTGCTGTTGCACTAGAGTTGTTTGAAGCCAAAACTTAAAATCTTTTAAAGCCATATCAATGTAAAATAGAGTAAAATCTCCAGTAAAGTTCTAGATTATTCATAAAACATAGTGGAACTTTTTAGGAGACTTCCAAGCCATTACTCCAAGTTAAAGCCAACATTCTAAGTTAAAGCCAAGTATCCTGTTGGAATCCTGTTGGATTCAGGTTGTGCACAGCTGGGGTGACCTTCTTAAATGTTCTTATTCTAGAGTTTGCATTAAAACCAAAGGAAAACCTGCAAAAATAGTTGATTAGATACATCTGAGTCCACATTTTAGATATATTGAATTTGAAAAGAATCAATGATAAAAATAGGACTTGGAAACATAACTAATAGTTGAAAATTTTCTTAATGAAAATGAGAATTTTTGTTCGATTTTGAGGTTTTTTTTTGTTTGTTTGTTTGTTTTTGTTTAGTTTTGAGTTTTTGAGTTGGCCTTTGGGAAGAAATATTTGCAGCAGCCTAGAATACCCAGAATAATGTTGAACTTGCCTTGAGGACTATAGGGAAAACCCCTGCTTGCCTTAGCATATTCTTGGAAACAATACCACAAAGTGATTTATGTTTTTCTATGAGAACAACATTGTGAAAGCAACATCTTTTCTGACCAAAGACTTGGCATCATATAAACCATCTTACCAACAATATGCCATTAAAAAAATATGAATACAAAAAGTAAAATTCTAGCATCATAAACCTTCTAAGTTAAAGAAGGTTTAAATTGCTGTAGCAATTGATCATTACAAGAGGTCTCCGTGACTATAACAGCACCCAGAGCTCTTCAAACTACAACACTGTGTCATAAATGAGATTGTGTAAATGGAAGTACCTTGCATAACCCTGGCTGGTGATTGGTATCAGGTAATGTTGATTGAGAACAAATATTAAATATCTGTTTGCTCTCCAAGGTGATATTTCTGCCTTTAAAGTTTTATGTTTCAGTTTACAATGTCTACTTCCTTTGTTTGTTTGTTTGTTTGTTTTTCCTGAGATGGAGTCTCGTTCTGTTGCCCAGGCTGGAGTGCAGGGGCGTGATCTTAGCTTACTGCAACCTCTGCCTCCTGGGTTCAAGTGATTCTTGTGCCTCACCCTCCCCAGTAACTGGGATTACAGGCGTGCACCACCACGCCCAGCTAATTTTTGTGTTTTTAGTAGATACGGGGTTTCACTATGTTGGCTAGGCTGTACAATGTATACTCTCACATTCTTAAACTATGAAAGATGACTTAAACTGTGGAGAAGTATGGAAAGACCTTCTTCTTTCAGAGATATCTGAATATCTCTGAAATTCCATGTAACGAGTCAGGGCATTCATGAATTGTCCTATTTTCAGTTAGTGTTCTAAGTGCTATAGTAGGGACTCCTCAGATATCTGTTATAAGTGGTGGATGAAGAAGGAGGAGAAGGAGAAGTTTTTAAAGAATAATAGCTAACCTAATCTTTTGTCTCTTCCACCATCTTTAGTTAATTCAGATGTTCTCCTTCAATGGCAAAGGGTGACCAGGAAATACTGCATAGTATTTATTTCGCCATAGGGTATACTAGACATCGCCCAAGAATGCTAAGATAGTATAAGGCTGTGTCCTCCTCCTGATCCTTCATGATGAGCAGTCCAAACCACCAAATGATCAAATTCCAGAATAGCCAATTTGCCCCGAAGTGCTTTTGGTAAAGAATCCATTTGGAATAGTGTTTCTCAACCCTCCTACTATATCAGAATCACCAAGGCCTGGGGCCTGCCCCAGACGCTGATCCAGTTGTTCTGTGGCAAGATGGCAGTTAAAAACACAAAAGAACTTTCAAGTGATTGTAATATACAGCCAGAGTTGAGAACGATTGGGCCAGAGCCTTCTTATCTGCCAAATAATGGAAGGCAGAATGGAGGGATAGGGGTTCATTTTATTAACATCTAATGAATTGATTTAAAATGAAAATGGGTGCCTCTTAATAATAATGATAATATTGATTTAGTGTTTATCATCATACAGGCACTGTACACACATGAACACATTTAAACTGTGCCACAGCCTTCGATGTATAGGTGAGAAAAGAGTTCTGAGTGTCAATTAACTTAGTCATAACAATATAGCTGCTGACATTAGGATCCGGCTCTACTTCAGAAAAGCTCATCACTTTCCGCTCTATCACACCACCTCTACACTTTTACTTTCTCATCTACTTTTTTCTTTGAGGAGATGCAGTTAAAGTCAGGCAAGCTCACATATATTACCACTGCTAACAAATTTAGCAGCCTAAGTATTGCTGAGGAATTTAAGTGGCTGATGTGTTTGTTCCAGTCTTGGGTAGAAATGATACATTATCAACAATTAATTAATTAATATTAATTTTTTAACAATTTATAAAGAAGACAATTTTATCAAAAAATTATCCACTTGAATTTTATGAATGAAGACAGGTGATTCCTGTCCATGGAAAATAGTCTATATCCTTTAAATAATTTAAGGCACATTTCATGCTAATATTCTGTGTCTACCTATGTCTTTCATTGAAAAAGTATTTACCTAATATCTTAAAGCAGGGCTATGATTAACTTAGTTCTCAAGGAAAGGAGTTTTAAAAATAATTTTCTCTGCTCTCCATTTCTCTTACTGTAAGCATGTGGCAAAGTCTTGGCATCTGCTCAGAATAAATTTTCTGCTTCCTTTCTGTCTTTTAGTCAACGCACGCTTTCTCTGAGTTCTCCCCCTTACTCCTTCCCCGCTTTAGTAATCTACAGGAAACCAGACCTTACTAATTTGAGTGTTCGCTCTTAGAATTACTTATTATTGTATTAATACATATTTGCTAGAGTTTGTGGAAGATTTGTATTGCTCTAGGTGTTAATAAAAATGTGTAAAAGACAGGCCCCTTAAATAATGTGCAATTTTGAGGGGAACAACAAAGGCAGAAGGATTTCTTTGGGACTGGCTATTTGCAATAGATTGCTCATTTTATTTATTTTTTATTTGTTAGCATGCAGGAAGTTTATTAAGAAATGCAATGATGGCAGGATTGGCCAGAGAGAGAAGTCAAGACATGATGCATTCTCAATGGAATGCCTCAGCTGAGCATGTGGGGAGTTCTAAAGATGGGCTGATGATTCGGAGTGCCCCATGTTGGTTTATCAGTCATTTGTTTTGAGCTGCCCTGGAAAGTAGATGTGAAGTTGGTTGAGGAGGCCCCAGATTTCTCATTTTAAAATGCTGCATGTGAGAGGACATTTTTGACAAAGAACTACTAATTAAATTAAAAAATTTGGGAATAGAAACCTGTGAACGGAGTGTGTTTCTTCTATTCAGGCATGTATTTTTGCCTAATATCCAGATGCTGTTTTCAAGGTTATTTTTTCATGAGATTGTGTTGCTCTAGAATGCTCAATGGTCCTCAAATTTGAGTGTGCATCAGAATCTTAACAAGTAGGAGCTAAGACACAACTTCCTGCCCTCCTCCGCCCCGCCCCCCTAGAGTTTCAGATTCGTAGGTCTGGCTTGGTTCTGAGAATTTGCATTCATGAGCAAGTTAACAGGTGATGCCGATGTTTCTCAGGGGTAACGGGCAAATGGTGATACCCAGAAAGTTGTGGTTCTAGATATGAGATCCTGTTGTCTCTGCCAGTGAAGTTGTGTTGTCACTCCATCTTACAAGTAACCCCAAATTACTCACCTGAAAGACCTTTGTGGGTTGTGGAAAACCTGGGAGATGGCTGAGAGACAGTATCCTCCAAGTAGTTCTGCTTGTATTCTCATGCAGAGCCATCACTGCCTGGCTTCCTTATGTGTGTCTGATTTGAGGCAGTTCTCTAGGAACCAGTTCCTGGTGCTGCAGTTCCCCTGGCAGCTTACCAGGGTTTCCAGAACCCTAGTGGTGGGGTGGGAACTCCCGTTCCTCACCTGACCTCTCCACAGCCCTGGACCTTTAAGGTTTCTTCCAGCCTACATGGAATTAGATTTCCACTTTTCCTTGGTTCGCAGGGAGCAGGAGCCAGGTTGGAATGGCTACCAAGGAGCCTTTCTTTTTCAGAGCCCTTACGTGGCAGTCAGCACTCCACTCTTTGGTGATGGTGATGCTGATTATTTGGAAGCTTTAGCACCAAAGTTTGAAATTCCCCTAAGTGAATGGTTTTGGCGATCCCCTTCCTTTAGTTATACTATTGGCTTTCTCTCATGTTCATTTAGGTTGCCAAATCTCCTGTATAATCCTCATCCCCCATCAGAAAAGAAAAAAGAAAAAGAAAAAAAAGAGTAGTTCTATTTTTGTGGAAGAAGAGGAAAGAATCCAGGAAGCATTTCAGAGAACTGTATGTTTTCTTAGTTCCTTCTCCCGAGACACGAAATCCAAGGAGTATTTGGTCAGTTGCTAACATTACATGAGGTTTTTTATTTTTTTAAAAAAAGTAGGTATAAAATTTAACTTCTTTGCCCACCTCCTGACAAGAAACTGTGAAAAATATCCAGTTTACACAATTTGAATAAAATTATTCCTTTATAAAGGTCACGTTTTCTTATTCATAAGAATTTTCACAGGAAGATAGCGTGGAAAGGGACTAATAGGTGCCCAGGTTCTCACATGGTGCAGAGAATATAAGGCGGGCCCAGCCTGTGAGGGGCCCTCCTACATCATCTGCTGGTAGAATTAACAGCAGCAGTGGCCCAGGTCTGTTGTAAGATTAGGATTCTGCCCACCCCCTGGAGCTGCCACCATTCTGCCTTCTCTGTCTTAGAGTTTTGTATTCTAAGTTTTTACTTTGAATCTTGAGAATAGAAAATAGTTTTCAGTCTCTTGAGATTTTGCATAGTTTGCATAGCTTCAGAAATGAGTTCAGTATAACTGCTTAGATACCTCGATTTATCTTTTTCAGTTTCATTTGTTATTTTTAAAATATTTTAAGATACAATTAAGAGGCCGGATGTAGTGGCTCACCCCTGTAATCCCAGCACTTTGGGAGGCTGAGGCAGGCAGATCACCTGAGGCCAGGAGTTCGAGACCAGCCTGGCCAAATGGCGAAACCCCGTCTCTACTAAAAATACAAAAAAATGAGCGGGGCGTGGTGTCAGGCACCCGTAATTGCAGCTACTCGGGAGGCTGAGGCAGGAGAAATGCTTGAACCTGGGAGTCGGAGGTTGCAGTGAGCTGAGATTGCATTATTGCACTCCAACCTGGACAACAAGAGTGAAACTCCACCTCAAAAAACAAAACAAAACAACAACAACAACAACAACAAAAACCATTAAGAGAATCTGCAGATAGTTCCTTTGGCAGAGATGTTGGTTAAAAAAAATCTTTTGGCTGTGCACCAAGTCAGTGACCTATAAATACTCTGTGCTGGCTCTTCTTTCTCCTCTTTGTGATTCACTAGGATAGAGATCTTGGACTAATGCCTTGAGGAAAATGTTATTTTGATGATAACCAAATATTTTAATTGATTCTAGAATTGAAGACACTGATTGTGGATTGGATGATTTCTTCTAGCCCAAAATTCATTCTCTAGATTAACCTCAAGTCTGCTGTGAGTGGGGGAGAGGAAGTCAGTTCACATGATCACAGTTACCGTTATTATTATTAGTTATTGGCCAAAATCAACCTTCATTTCTTAGTGTACATTTCTGTAGGTTACTAATTCAGCCAGGCTCAACTGGGTTCTATGCTTCAGTGCTCATAAGGCTAACTCAAGGCATCAGCCAGCCTGGGCTCTTTTCTGGAAGCTCAAGTGAAAAATCCACTTCCAAAGCTCATTCAAATGGTTGGGAAAATTTATTGTCTTGTCATCACAGTATATAGATTGTACTCTACAAGGGTAGCAAATACTATCCTCGTTGACCTTCAGGTGTGGGACTGTGTGACTTGTTTATATATGTGTATATTTGTATGAGAGAGAGCAAAGTAATGTGTACTTGGTACAGTTTAGTGTTAACTGTTGGGTATCAGAAATATAAATAGTATTTAAAATGTATTGCCCGTTCCTCGTGGAAGAGGCACCTCTAAGCACTGTGTGTACAGTGTATTCCTTTATTTAATCCTCACGAAAGTCCTGTGTGGTAGATTCTATTACTATCTCCATTGGCAGATTAAGAAACTGAGACTTAAATAAGATAAATAGCTTGCTCATGATTTCACAGCTGATAAATAGCAGCACCACAATTGAACTAACCTCTGTTTGTCTTGAAAGCAAAGTTCTTATACACTGTGCTACCCTGAGGAAACTTCTAGTTGAAAAATTGTGGTCTAATATGGTCAAAGCTTGTTGACTGTGTAATGCCATTCCTCTTCCTCACCAACTTTAAGTTTTTTATATGAGAAAGGGCATGGGAGGCTATCACCAACCTCTTCTCTTCTATTCCAATGCTTCACCTTTAGACTGCATTTTTTTTTTTTTTTTTTTTTAAGGCCAAAGGGAAAGTAGCTCCTACCCAAGCAAAACCTGGGGATCCTAGATGTAGTCCATCTCAATTGAACCAGAATGTTTCCCACTAATAGACAGAATCTATTTTTGTTTAATACTATGCCATTCCATAAAGACATGATTATTCCTTAGCTTCTTCAAAGGGATACTTTCTGAAAGTGTAGCTGAGACTGTTTATTCAGTAGGTTCCTAAGCACCATCTGCTTTACTGAGTGTCCTAGATTTTGTCTAGGTTATTCCTGTAGAGCCATGGTCAACATTATAGTAACATAACAACATATATAGTAACATATAGTAATAGAGAAATACCTATTTTTACTTTATAAGTAATAAAGTATTAGCTCTGATTTATGGTAACAGGATAGTCTTAAAGCTTATAGATCTGATATTAAGAAAATTTTATATAACTATATATTAACAATATCTTTTAAAGTGAAGGATGCTTTTATGTCATCTTTTGGTTTATCTCTGTAAGATTATTCTTTTGGATACAGTTTTTTTTATTTAGAGACAGTTTAGACTTCATAGTGTCACGATAATTCTCAAGTTGGTATCAACAGGAGTAACAAAAGGAGCTAAGATTTGAAACATCTGTAAATAACAATAACTTTTATTGACCAAGAATTTAGTATGTGCGGGGCATAGTGCTAAGCACGTTAGCACATTTCTTTATGTCAGCACTATGAGCTGTAAATATTGTCTCCACTTCACAGATTTTAAATACTGAGGTTCACAGAGGTTAAGTGCCTGATCCAAAGACACATAACTTGTGAGTGGTGGACCTGGGAAGTCAGAGCCTGGTACAGGGTGTTCTGTTGCCTCTTAGAACCCAAGATTTTTCTCACCCTGTTCAAAAATTCTCATCTACAGTGGTCAGCAGCTGTGAGAACTGTTGAGTCTCAGTTAAGACTCACATGATTATCTGGTTACTGGGCAAGGGGTAAGGCCATGACAAGAGACGTAAAGCAGAAGGATGTGGCAGATTGACTGGTGTGACATGGGGTATGGTGCCCATCCATTCATTCATGAGTGCCATGTAGCCGGGAGGGAATATGCAAGTCATAGATTCTAATTTAAAAGGGAACAGATTCCAGATGGGAAAGTACTTGGCTAATTGTATTCAAGTTAGCTTGCACTTGAACTGTAGAACTGTAACATTTCCTGAGGGCAGGAGTGGATGGATCTTTTTCTTTATGGTGAGTGAACTATTAGTAGGTATGTACTGATATCTGGGGAAGTAAGATAGATTCTGAAGGACTCTAGAACCAGACTATATGTGTTTGAATCCCAGTTTTACTTCCTATTAGCTTTGTAGGTTTGGGCAATTTAAATAATCTCTCTGTAATTCAGTTCATCTCATCTGCAAAATGGAGATGATCCTAATACCCCCATATAGGGTTGTTGTATCAGTTAAATGATATAATAGGTGTGAAGTGCTTAGAACAAAGGCATTTGTCGTCATCATCATCATCATCATCATCATCATTGTCATCATCATCATTGCTGCTGTCAAAAAATGTTAAGTGCACTTAACAGTTGCCTTGGATAGAGCAGCTCAGAGCCCTGACCAAATTATGACCATTTTGAGAGTCATTAAATTAGCAATATTTGGAAATGGATGCTGATAGCCAGAGTTGGCAAGGGGGTGGCCATGTGCCACAATCATGTACTTGTACTGGGAGGGCAAATCGGTATAATTCTTGGCAGATCAGTTAGGAGATCTGCTATCAAATATCCTTAAAAAGTATAAGTCCTTTGACCTAGGAGTTCTGTGTCTAAAAAGAGTTTGACAAATGCCTAAGCTGTCTACAAGGATGTTAAATGAAGATATTAAAAATATATCGAATTTTATGTTTATGGACATGGAAATATTTGAAAACAAAGTAAATGGAAAAAAAGCAAACTATAAACACTATAGGAGGATCTCATTAAAATATGTGTTGGTAGCTGTCTTCAGATGACTTTTGTTTTAGTTTATTTTAAAGCTAGAGGTAATAGGTTAACATCCCACTTTCAAAATTTGTTTACCCTTTACGTTTTTTTTTTCCTTTTGCTAATTAGAAATGATTTTGTCCAATAATGTCTACATATAAACTCTTCATCCAAATACCAAGAATTAGGAAATCCTGCTAGAAGACTTTTTCTCCCCTAAAGAGAGGAATTGTGTAATTCTTCCTCATCAGCCTGCCTGAGGTATGCAACAGGCTCCAATCAATAATAGTGCTCAGTACTGTAAAATTTCTCACTAACTTGGGGCAGTATCATTTAAAAATATCCCCCTTCACCCTGAAATTTTGATACAATTCTATACCCTCTAATATCTCATATGCACTGAGAATCCAGATATGGAATAAAAGTTTTTGTCACAAGCATAAGTTCTCAAGTGGTTTCTGTGCAGAAAGACCTCCTATGAACTAGCTAATGCTAAGAGGTATGATTGTTTGATATTAATTCTGAATACATAATTTAGGCAAAGTCACCCCTTGTCATTTAGGAGGAGTACTCCTATTTTTTAATGGTTTCCTTAGCAGACTCTCACTTACTTTCCTATTTGGTCTTCCCATAAATTGGATTTACCTCCAGGTTATATGGCAATTTAAAGGATTGTGATGAGAAACACCAAGGCCATGGCATTCAGACTAGTGTGCCTTTTTTTGGTTTGTTCATGTTTTTAAATTTTTAAAATCTTTTTCTAAAAAAAATATATATATATATCTATAGGATATCTTTGAATGCCCAGCTGCTGAGTCTTTGGCCTAGAATGCTGAATGCTTATGTTGATGTTGATAAGCTTCATTCTAATATCCACATTAAGAAACAAGCAGAAATTCATTGTTATGTGAGCATGTAAAGGCTGCTCTTTTTTGGACAGCATGTAACAATAAAAAGACAAAGGCTGGGTTCTTACTGTCATCTGAAAAGGTTAGGAGAGTTTTAGTCTCATGACAGACTTTCTCCTTTATTGTAAAAGGGAGAGGGGGATCTCATGCATATCCCCAACTCGGGCCTGCAGGTGCTCTTTTACATGTCCCAATCAGAAAACATTAGACACCACGTCTCAAGGCATGTCATGTTCGTCCCCATCAGGTGAGCTATGCACATGAGAGAGGCAGCCCCCAAATTAGAACCTGTTTTGTTGTTTTTGTTTGTTTGAGACAGGGTCTTGTTCTGTCACCCCTGCTGGAGTGCAGTGGCATGATCGCGGCTCCCTGCAGCCTGGAATCCTGGGCTCAAGCAATCCTGCCAACTCAGCCTCCTGAGTTGAGTAGCCACAGGTGCACACCACTGTATCTGGCTTGACTCTCTTTAAAAAGTCAGCTTGGCTATAGATAACATTTTCCCAGAAAATCAGTGTTTCACATCAGAGATCTGTAAACCTTTTCTATAAAGGGCCACATAGTAAATATTTTAGGTTTTGTGGTCTGTAGATCTCTGTTGCAACTGCTCAACTGTACTGTTGTAGCAGAAAGCAGACTTACACAATATGTGAACAAATGGGTGTGACTCTGTTCCATTAAAACTTCATTTACAAAAACAGGCACTGAGCAGGTTTAGTTTGCTAACTCCTGCTGTAAACAATTATTCGTTTCCTAAACCAGCCCACAGAAACTCATCTGGTAAGTTGCTGATACATTGTACATTTACAATATTATTTTCTCTGAAATTTGTTTTGTTTTAATCAAAATGGTGTTAGGACTTGTCTAAAAGTAACACATTTCTAATTAATACTTCCCAAACCTGTTCCCAAAAAGCAACTACTTTTTTCTCTTTTAGCTGTTCTGAATGTTATCTTCAGATCTCAGTGAAATAGGCTTTTATTGTTGTTTCTTAATTTATTAATGTCTTAGTCTGTTTTGTGCTGCTATATAACAGAATGCCACAATTTATAGAGAAATGAGAATAACTTATAAACAATAGAAGTTTTTTGGCTCACAGTTCTGGAGCCTAGGAAGTTTGAGATCTCCAAGTCAAGGGACTCCATCTGATAACGGCCTTCTTGCTGCATCATAACATGGCTGAAGGCATCACGTGGGATGAGAATGTGCACAAGAGAGAGCAGGGAAGGGGGCCACATTTATCCTGTGTCACCGCTCCTGAAATAATCACTTTAATTCACTCGTGAAGGCAGAGCCCTCATGACCTAATCATTTCTTAAAGTTTCCACCTCTCAACAGTGTTGCATTGGGGATTAAATTTCCATTGCATGAACTTGGAAGGACACATTTAAAGCATAGCAATTTAGAGCACAGACTTTCTGCTAAAATAGATGGGAATTTAGTTTTCCGATATCCTCACTTGCCCATTTCTCCAAACACATGATATAATATTTTGTTTTCTGTTTCTCTTTTTACTGAAATAAACATTCATAGTAAAAAGTTTACTTCTTAAGTATGCATCTTGATGAATTTTTTATTACTAAACAGTATATTTTAGATTCCCTACTTTGTAAAATTAGGCTCTTGGCACCCCTGCACTCTCTACTTCTGTTTACTTTTATATAATACAAATCATGATATTTCATTTTATTTTGTAAGTACATTTAAGTCTTTAAGCTTTATCAAAAGGTTAATTCTAAAAATTGAAAATAAATAAATATTATTTGTGACTTATTTATAGTGGAACTAATGATCATTATAGTTTAATTTTCTTGTTCACATAGCTGTCTGTTTTTATGGAATTACCAAATGCCATTTTCCCCTACCCTTTTGGTCCTTTAATCACAGCTTCCATTTCTGACATTTTCCCATATCAGAGTTCACTTTGGTGGAGTTTTTCCCCAGGCCCTCCTCCCCAGGTTCCCCCATCTTTCTGCTCCCGAGGCCTGCTGCTTACCTGTCACTCTGGAATTTCCTCCTTCAGATCCACTGGTTCCTGAAAACTATCCTGTCTTCATTTTAGGTTCACTCCTTCGTTTTGGTTGTACATATCTTCAATTATCTTCTTATAAAAGGGTGTAGAGGGGCTAACTTTTCTGAGTCTTTGAATGTTTAAAAATGTTTTGCTCTATTTTCATCTTCGGTTGATGATTAGGATGAATATAGAATTCTAGGATGAAAATTATTTTCCTCCAGCTCCATTGTTAAGCATTTGGGGGGTGGGTGATGAGAATGGAGTGGCGGGGAAGAGTAACTTCACAGTAGGAGCTACATTTGTCTGTAGTCTTCAGGCTTGCTCTTGAAAAGTCTAATGCCATTCTAATTCCTATTCCTTTGTAGATGGCCAGTTTTCTTATTTTCCTCTTTTTATATGGAAACACATTTTATGATAACTTCAAATTCTGAAATCAAGTCATAATTTTGTGAGAAATTAGGATCTTTTCTGTTCATCCTTCTATTTAATTTTAAAAATAATTTTCTATTAGCAAGATTTTTTTCTAGTTTACTTCTTCCATTTTCATAACATTCTCTTCTTGTTTTATGGTTATAATATTTTCTTGGCTCT
The DNA here is from genome assembly GCF_002776525.5 of Piliocolobus tephrosceles. NCBI lineage: Eukaryota > Metazoa > Chordata > Mammalia > Primates > Cercopithecidae > Piliocolobus > Piliocolobus tephrosceles. The sequence continues at coordinate 115,952,761 of NC_045435.1, forward strand.
CTTTTAGATTTTTGAAATTCTTTTCTATTGCCTGTCTTATGTGTGTTTCCTCCATTATTCATCTTGTTTGTGTTCTTTCTTGTTGGAGGCTTTCTTCATATAACTGGTAACCATAATTGTCTATTCATAATTAAGACTGAAGCCATTAAACAGCTGCCTTGTGACTCTCTATGTGGACTTTGTTATATGATATTTGAATGAGTTGGTGTCTGAATGTGCTTTTTCTCTGAAGCCTTCCAATTTCTTTTTAAAAGATTGCTCCACATTTCTTTTTGTATGTGTTTGTGTGGGTGGGGGTAGGTGGTGTCTGGGTTGATGGAGAGGTGGAGAGGGAGGAGAAAAAAGAGAGATTATTAGTTGGCAGAATGGAGAGGGGCATATGGTAGGGGTTAATGATTGGTTGCTTCACATACATGATTTCAGATCATTTGTTTTTCCTGCCTCACAGCTCATGCTCATTCTCTGTCCTTCCAGGAATCTCAAGTTTTGCCCAGTTTTGCAAGATTAATTGGGTCCTGCCCATAAATGTCTACATTGTAGATTTTTCTACCCTGTTTCATCATTATGACCCTTCCATTTTCTCTCTTTTAGAGAAAGAGACTTATTTGGACCTCCTCAGGATATTATGCCATTTTAAATTTCTTAACTCTCAATTTAGTGAGGTTGATTAAAGAAGAGAAGATCAAAATCAACTTGTATGGTCAATTGGTAGTCACAGTATTCTTTTCTACCTTTCTATTTTGAATTATTAGACAATATTTTATTCTGCTGTCCACTTTATAGCAGCATATATGTTGGCCTGCCAATTTAACCTTCATCTATCTGAGAATTACTTGAAACTCAGGATGCTAGGACCATATTTCTATCCTATATTATAACATTTTTTATATTACTTTACTTTTCTTAACTTCCGCCTCCTGGCTTGTATGGTGCTTGGCTGAGACTCAGGGGGTTGTAGAGGGTATCTTCTCATTCATTATGCAGCCAGTAGCTGTGAGTTGTTCTGAAGTGGTTTCCAGTCCTTCCTGGGCATGGTCTTTACAAGCAACCCGAGAGAGGCTCAATTTATCTATAACTCTGGCAATAAATTGTATTTTGATAAGTTGGAGTAGCCTTCATGTAAAGTTCCTTGCTTTTCAGCCCTGAAAAAATCCCAACATCTCAGATTAACTCTTGAGAATTACGGAAAATTGGAACGAGGATGTTCCTGTTTCTTGTGTGCCTTTTCCTTCGCTAAAGGTTTTCCTTGTATGCTAAAGAATGCTCACAGGTTGGTCTTCCTTTGGGATATAGGACCCTGGGGCTCTTGTTTCACCTTAAACACAGAAATAAACATTTTTGAAAATGGAAGCTAACTCACTTTCTCACTCCAATTTCGTATTGCTCTTTGTGGATGTATGTCTGTATTCTGTAAGATGAGGTAGAGAAATCGGGTGATTGTGGTGACTGTGCTTACCTGCTTAGGAAGACTTATGTCTTCATTGTTGTTTCAGGCTTCTTCATGAAAGTTTAAAGTAAATCAGGCTGTTAATTCACAGATATTCTCACTCTAATGTCCCTCCTGGAAAACCAAAACAGAACAAATAGTTTGCAAGGTTCATTATCCGTTGTCATAACATCTCTTATCATTCCTGTACCACTTTCTTTAGGCTCTAGTCACATTTTTATTTTTTAAAAACGTCGGGTTTTTTGAGCAACATATACCCATATGGTAAGTATTGAGACTATCAGGGTTAAAAAGTTATTAAGCTGTAGGCTGTGGAGAGGGGCAGATGGAAGAACAGGATTCTCCAGTGATCATCTCTCCATAGAAACATTAATTTGAACAACTATCCATGCATGAAAATACCTTCTTAAGAGCTGAGGAAATGAAGTGAGAGATCATAGTACCTAGTACCTGGTTGTAGCATAATATGAAAAGATGCATTGAAGAGGGTAGGAGGGACAGTTCTGCATTACTTACTTGCATCACCCCGACCCCAGGCAACACAACACAGAGAGATACTGTCCACTTTGGGAAAGAGAGGGAAGTAAGCACAGGACTTTGCCTTGGACCCCAACACCCGGCCCACTACAGTAAAGCCCAGAACCAGGAAGGCCTCCATGGCCCCAGACTATGGCTGGTACCCACAGATTGAACCTCCAGACTCACCCTGGCATCAGGTGGGTCCCTGTAGCTCCAGGCCTTAGACTTTTGAGGCAGACTTGATCTCTGGTTCGCATCTCTAGTGGGCTGACTCCAGCAGCCCTGGAATTTAGACGGTTGTCAGCAGCAGGCAGGTCTCGGTGGCCTGGGTCTTTCAGCTTGCTCTGGTGCTCCCCTGGGCTTCTAACTTGTGCGAGTGCCACACTGGCCCGAGCAGCCATGGGCTTCCGACCATACATCAGATGTCCTGACCAGAATCTCTGGTTGGGCTGACTGCTGAAGGTGTTCCCAGACAAAGCCAATCAGTGAAGACTGGAATATATGCTTCTTCAAATGCACAAATATCAGTACATGGCCATAAGGGTACAATCAGGGAAACCTGACCTCACCCAAGGGACAAAATAAAGTGCCAGTGACTGACACTAAGAAAATGGAGATATGTGAACTGCCTGACAAGCAATTCAAAATGACTGTTTTAAGGAAACTCAGAGAACCTCAAGAAAACATAGAGAAACAGTTCAGTGAAATGAGAAAAACAATAAGTAACCAGAATGAGAAATTTAACAGAGAATGAAATTTAAAAAAAATCAGATTCTGGCACTGAGAAATACAACGAAGGAAATGAAAATGCAAGAGAAAGCATCAACAGCAGAATTCATCAAGTAGAAGAAAGAATCTGTAAACTTGAAGACAGGTTATTTGAAAATATACAGTCATAGGAGGAAAAAAAGAACAATGGAAGAAATGAGAAAAACATATAGGATTTATGGGACAGCATCAAAAGACCAAATGGACACTTCAGGGATTTTCCTTCATGGCTCCCCAACTGTCTTGATGTGTAGGGTGCCATATTAGGAAAGACCCCTTAGCAATTCATGGCTGAAGAACTCTAGCTCATAATTTAAATGTGAACATTTCTTTCCCAGGCCTGGCTTCTGGATCTTGGACTTCTCCAGAGATTGATACTGCAATTGCCTTCTCTGTCATTGAAGCCCTTGGTACCCACACCTTGCCCTGCAGACCTCAACAGGAGGACTTTGTTAGTCCCAACACCAGTCATGGCTCCAGTCGGGTGGGATGGGGGAAAGTCAAAGACAGTCTGTAAGTGATGCATGTGTTTGCATGGTGGCCAGGGACCAGCAGAGGAAGCTAGTTTGTCTTTTCTTTTCTCTCGGTGTCATCATGTAGTGCCTTTGCCATCTCCAGATGGTGGCTATAATCATATGGGCTCCTTCTATGGACCCAGTTTCCTAAACTTCCCAGAAAGAAAGAATTCAACAATTAAGTTTAACAAATGCTTTGAGTGCCTATTGTGTCAAGGAAAGCATAGAAAGCAGACTTTAAGGCTTTAAGAGGTTCAAGCAAGAATCTAATGCTTAAAGGTAATTCTGAGAATTAAATGTAATTGGAACTTAATTATTTAAAATCTAATTTTTTTTGTAAACAGTTGTGAGTCCTAGCATCCTACATGTCAATTAATTTTTTCTTTTAAGTTCTGGTTTGAAAGTTATATATAATAGGTTGTAGGACACTATTGTAGGCACATTTCTGGATTTAGAAATGATTAAGACATGGTCCCCTTCCTTTAAGAACTTAATATATAAATAACAAAAGTCAAAACAGTCATAAATATAAAATAGCTTTCCTGTAAAAAGTGCTTTGGGAACATATGAGAGGTAGAGATTAATTTTGAGAAGAGTTTTTATGCAGGAAATGGCATTTGGTTTTAATCTTGAAGAACAAATAAGATTTTAACAGATGGACAGATGTACCTAAGTGTTTCCAGGATGAAGGCTCATCTTTAGCACAGACTTGGAGACAGGACACACAAGGTGAGTTAGAAGGTGTGTATTGGATAGGTCATGGAAATGATGTTTGAAAGGTGTCTGGATCTTCTTGTAAATGAGTCTCGGTACCAAGCAGGGGAGCTTGAACTTTATGTTTATGATCTTGGAGTGAAGTCAATAATTATTATTTTCTTTTTAAAAAATATCTGGCTCTTAGAAAATTCTAAGAATAATGCAGAAGCGCAAGTAAATGCCAGAACTATTAGAGTTGGCAACACAGGGAGGAAATGTGCACAATTAGAAGAGAATTGTTACAGAACTTGAAGACTAAGGTTTTAAACCCTGGCACAGTAAGAATAAGCTTGTCCTTAGGGTAAGCCAGAACCCAATCCCTCCCTCCCAGATGTAGTGAGTCTCTACCATGTATCAGGCACTGTACTCAGAGGATGCAGAGTGAGTAATAAATATCCCTGAATTCAGCTTCGTAGTAGACAGAAAGGTAAACAAATGAGCATTGTATTAAATGCACTTGCAAAGTACCATTGTGAAATGAAATAACAGGAACAATAATGACTATCACTTAAAATCCACTTGTTTTGTGCCAGACTCTGTTGTAATCATTTTACATCTGTTAACTCATTTAACCTCTATGAGGCAGGAACATTTATTATCCCCATTATGTAGATTAAAAAACTGAGGCACTGAGTGTGAAGTAACTTTCCCCAAATCATCCAACTAGACAGTGGTAGAGGTAGGATTCAACCCCGATTTTATGCTGCTAACAACTATACCTGTCAGGAAACAGCTGGGGTAGTGGGCAGGGGTGAGAGAGGAGTGAGAAAAGGTGGAGATGGGTATTTCAGGAAATGAAATTAACACATGTAAAGGCATAAGGAGAATTTGAGAAAGATAGTTGGCGATTAGAGACGAATTTTACTTTGGGTCTGATTTCAATTGCTGGTGTGATATTTAGGTGGGAATGCCTCACTAACGATGTGGGTATTTTTGGAGAAGTCACCAGGCATTTTCTCTCTGGTCTCTTTCCTCTCCATGTTGACAGTCGCTCTATAATGGTGCTCCATATACATTCCATCTCTGTATGAACAGGGAAGTAGCTGTCAGTGAGGAAGATGTAGTATTGTCTTCTAGCCTTTTCCTAAGTGGTCCAATTGCTCATTAAGAATCCACTCCAACTTAATAACCAAAGAGTATTGTAAATATTGATGCTACGGGGGTATTCTCATAACCCCCAGCCCTTGAGGAACTTAAAATTTAGTGGGTGACCTGCCCAACTGTAGCAGTATCTGAGTAGCTCCTTCTAAACTTAGAAAGATGGGGTTAACTAAGGAAAAATAATTATCTTCACAGTTTCCAAGCAGAAATCGAACTGCTCAAAGTAGGTTTGTAAATGTGGGTGTAAATGCATGTGTGAATATGTGTGTGGTTGTGTGAATGTATTTTCTATTGAGATGGAGGAATCATAGATAAGTATGACTGATCTCATAGATGAAGAAGTAAAAAGCTTCCTAGTTACTCAGTATACTTAAGCTTCTTTGAAACTTATTTTAGGTAATGAAGAAAAATACTTGAGGTCCTTGCCATAGAAGAATTGCTTTAGTAGCCCCTCCCCTAAAATGTTTTTATTCTGACTTTGATGCAAGAGTCAGTAAAGATTGTTTCAGCAGTGATTGTCACATATCACCTTCTCTGTAAACATGAAGGAAAGTGGAACTGTAATCTGTTATAGGCTGTTTTAGTTGTCTTTCATGTAGGAAGTTCTGAAGTAACACCAGCCCAGCTGTGCTTTGTGGGATAACTATTTCATAATAAGAAAGAAATCGTATTTTGAGACAACAACAACAAAAAGCTGATATCATGTCTATGGTTCTGTTTTGAGCGCCACCACTGAATTAAAGCTATCCAAGGAAATGAAACATCGAGGTTGGGGGAACATTGTGTGATGTATGTTGGCTGAAATACTAAACACTCCAGTATAACATCAATATATAATTTGTATGGTTACAAATATTATTGGCATAAATAATTCATGCTGCTGCTTTGTATTTACTTGATTAACAGCGTCTTTGTCATTTTTATCAGTCATGATGCCATTGCAATCTTGCACATTGTGTTTAAAGAATACTCGGGGAAATGTTTCAACTGTGTGTCTGGATGGTATAATGTATTTATTCATTTAGTCAGATGAAATGAAATAGAGAGTGTTTAATATGCATGCCTGCATTATACTAGCTACTCTCTAAATAAATTACAGACAGTATTATTCCCTTTCATTGTAAGAAAAATTATAGTTTGATTTTTTTTTCAAGTAGCCAACATGCTGCCATTTTGTACTTTTAATTACAAAATTTTGAGGCTTTTCAAATGAGCCTTGAATAATCCTGAATATTTTTGTATTGAGATGTCAATAGGAAAACTTCAGTAACTTGAGTGGACTGTATCAAGTGAGAATTGAATTACTCTGAAAAGGAATGTAAAATAAGTTTTCTACTGGTGGGTGAATATACTTCTGGAAAGTATAAATTCTTGTGACAGAGCCATGCCTTTGAATTTGCATCATTCCATGTAGCAGCCGTTGTTTTGGCTGTGGAAGTACTTCCCAGAGCTGCCAACTGTAACTTCACTGGCATTGTCTATTTTCTCCCTCTTCCAGTTCTCTTTCCTACTTCCTGGAGCCTGGATCTTTGGCCTGTCCAATGCCTTCCCTTGAAGCATACCACCCAGCCCTTCTTTCTTTGATTACCTTTCCCTGTCTCTTTCTCCCAAAAGAAAACCCCATTCCTACAGCTAGTCTCTGCTTGAGGTTAGATTTCATGGGGTGATTGAAGTAATTCATGCTCAGGTTTGGATGACTGGTATCAAAGAAAACCAGAGCTGGACATCAGTTAAAGCAGTACAAAGAGATTTTACTCAGGACCTTTGCAATAGAGGGAAAGAGACCTGAGTGTAGAACAGAGTTCAATTCTGAATACACCAAGTGGCAGGGTGGAGATTTAAAGCCAAGTAGCAGAGTGGGGAGGTCAATGGATAGAAAATTACTAAGGGAGTAGGGATAATTCTTGCTTACTGGCCTCACAGGATTCTGGCTGAAGGCAGGCTAGGATGATCAGATATTACCTGGGAGATGATGGGGGCTGAGGAAGATGATCAGATGGCAAAGGTGAGGGATTCTGGCTAAACCAATTTGTCAGGACTCTTGCTAAAATTAGGCGACATAAAGACACATGGAAGTCCAAAAGTCGAGGCCTGGTTGGGAAGAGGATTTACAAGAGCCTGGCTAAAGTTTGGTCAATTAGAGACTGTATCACTGGGAAGCATAATATTCTATAAGGTGGGGCTGTATTTTAAATGAGGAGCAAATCAACTCCCAATCAGGCTCAAGTTTTGAGATGCTTTTCCAGAAGGACTCCTCAGAGTGTAGTCTTGATGTGGTACAATGGAAAGGTCATGTTGAATTTCTTCTGATGAAGAATGAAAAAGTGGCTGAGGCTCTGGGGCCGTCAGCAAGGGTAGGAATTGGCAGGGAGTGGATATGAGGTCTTTCTTGCATGTTGTTGAATCCGTAGGTCCTAGTACAGACCCTGGCATAAATAGTGGGAGCTCGGTAAACCTGTTCAATAAATGAACGAGTTTCACAGATGAGGAGGCTGACACATGGAGAACGTGGAGAACTTTGCTCTGTTTCCTTTCACATATCAGTTAGGTAAAAAGTTACCTTTATTTCTCCTGCCCTATCTAAAGGCTGTAGTCGCTAGATCATTGCCAGTCCTTTGCTCATGGATGGCACTGTAATTTATCCGTATGATGAGATGTTATTAGTAGGCTGATTTCCATGTAAGTGTTTAGTCTTTGGAATCAGAAAGATGAGGACAAAGCATTTTAAGTCACACTAGCACATTTTTGAACTCACGACCATTTCCCGCGACTGGAACATTCAGCTTATGAACATGTAGCCAGTGGAGAGAAGGGTAAATCAGACCTGGGAGGATCTGAGTTCTGACTTCAGGCTCCTTTCAGTCTTGCCATGCTGCTTTTCTGAATTAAGTCTACTCCTTTTGCTGGATTTTATTTCATTTTGGAAGAGACTGGCCCTTTACTTTCTCTCAGAACCTACTGAGCCAGGAATTCTTTGGTACTGTATTGAACAAAGCCAGGTGAAGAGAGCAGCCCTTGCACCAGCAGCCTTGGCTGGATTTCTGAGAACCTCTTGGCTCTTCTTAGCAAGATGTCAATTCTGTACTTACCACTTCTACCATGACTCAGATTGAGTAAATACTACTGTAACACTAAGATGGTTAGATCAAAAACTCTCCTGTAATTTACATTCTGAATAATAATTTTTAAATTAATCCCTTAAGAAGTTAAATGCATCCTAAGAAATAGAACATGGATTTATCTGTGCCAGTTTCTTATCACTAGAAAAAAATTTATAATGTTGAAAATGCCATTTGCCTTGTCTAGGCTTCTCATTATAAGAGAGGCATTTTACATGGCAATCTGAGAGTGAAATGTTTTTGGATTTTATACTGGCCAGGCTGTTATGAACAGACTCTGAGTGAAAATAGTCAAATATGATAATCATCTGCTTTGAAGAACAGAAGGAAGCCAGTTTAACTTAAGCTGGACTGATTTTTTTCAACTTGGAAGACACTGACTTCTGGTTTGTCAAGAAAGGCCAGAGAAAGGAAGTGTTTTCAAGGCACTCTATAATTTTTTCAGATTGTTTTACCAAATTTCTGCTTGGTTCCTTTCATGTAAAATGTATTCTATTCCTGCAAAAGCTCAGGTTTTCCCATGGAAGCATGCAGATTTCACAACTCTGTTGAATGAGATAACTTGGCAAATCTCACAGACGTGCAGTGGAGCAGGGTGACATAATGAGGTCTGAAGACCCTAAGTAGGCGTTTCAAATATGTAAAGAGGAGCCCAGTCATTCTCTGTGTGCCCAGGTGACAGCTTGGGTGGGGGGCAACCTAAGGAAGACTCATTCCTCTCTACTTTGAGAAAAGATGAAAGGAAACAGAGGAAAAGATTCCTCCAGAAGTTGTTTGCTTTGTTTTCCCACTCTTATGTATTAGACTCTAATGTAGGCTTTTTTTAGCTTAAAAAAAAAAAAAAAAAAAGGAATCCTTTATCTCCTTAGCAGCTACCTCCTGGGAAGGGTGGTGAACGAGAATTTAATTCCTGGAAATGTTAGCAACTTACATTACTTTTGTTTCATTTTCTAAAACTCAAGTCCACAATCCTTTGTCAACAGTGATCTCAACTGTGGAAGAGAAACTTTTCCTTTCCTGCTGTTTTCTTCGTTTTTCTCTTCTCTTTCCTCCTATCTTCCCTCCATCTTTTCTTCTTTCCCTCCTTTTTTTCCTCTCTCAATCCCGACGGCTTCCTGGGCCCGTACTCCATTTACATCTGCCACCTCTTGATTCTAGATTGCATTTGGAAGTATGCTGGGCCATGTCATGTATCTGAATTGGAGGTGCCATGACAGCCTGGCCGGCTACATCTGGGGACCCCAGGAGCCATGGGATAACTGAACAGCCAACTGCAGATTCTTATTTGATAATTCTTGCCCTTCTCATAATTTTAAAAAGGAAAAAAAAATGCTTATTTAAAGCAATCACTAGTGACTCAGATCAACTCTCCTTAGAACTCAACCACTGTCTAGTCTCTTTTTAAGATTCTGCTTTCCCTCTATTTTCCCAGTAACCTTGATTAATTACATTAATATTGGCTTATCACATCCCTGGTAGCTTTCACAAAATGAATCACCTTATAAAGATGATTTTAATTACCATTCCCTTGCAACCTTTAACCATTCTTGCATATGTATTTTGTTGGTAGCATCTGCTTGAATTGCAAATGCAAAGAAATTAAACACTTTAAGAGTGGCCTTCTTCCAGTTTTGTTTTTCAGCAGTTTTGAAATCTGTGTCTGCCAAAATTAATGCAGGTCTGAGACCACACAGTTCATGTAAGTACCTGTTGTGTCATTAAAGACAAAAGAATCCGGTTCCACTGAGAAGGCTCTTCTAGCCTGTGGCTCTTCTAAAAAGAAGTCAGTGTAAGTTTTGAAAATGAGCATCCACACATCTTGAAAACTGAACATTGTCTGCTTAGAAATCCTATCCAAATTGGTCCTAAGTCACAATTTCTCTAGGTTTTCTTCTATTCTTTGAAATATTTTCAGGTTTTGATTCTTCAAATGGCAAGCAGCTGTGCCAATTTTCTTGGATTTTGTCATTTGCCAGCTTTTTCTTTTGAAAATACCCTCATGCACCATATTCTGCTTCTTTTTCTTACATTTGGGGAGTACTCGGCTTCATTTTCACATTCTCAAATTGCAGGAGAAATAGCAGGATTTTCCCTTCTTTTAGTAGATGCCTAATGAGCACCTATCTTGCCTGCCATGCCATGCCACATGGAACTTCTGGTCAAGGTGTTCCGTAAGGAGAGGGTGACTGTTCTCAGTAGTTGGCAGCCTATTGGGCCTAATTCAGCAGCCTCTGAAGGGAGCCCAGCCACCCACCACCCCTCTCATGGCAAGGGTCTGAAATGCCATGGGTGAACTCGGAGAACATTCCACAGTGTTTCTGGGCCTCTGTCTCCTTACCTGTAAACTTAGCTTATCTAAATTTATCTCTAAGATCCCCTTACAGGGGATTGCAGGGCTATAGCTTCCTTCTTCTCTGTTAAGAGATTATCCCCCTTTAAAGCACAAAATTGTACTTTAAACTGTGCTCATTCATTGATTCCGCAGCATAAGCAAGCTTATAGAATTTCTTCTAATTTGAGAGCCTCTGGAGAGTGTGAGGGAACCCGGGATGGGGCCCTCAGAAAGCACCTGCAGACAGATTTCCTTCTGTTTCACACTGCTCCCAAGTGCTGATCAGCCTGACCAACATGGAGAAACCCCGTCTCTACTAAAAATACAAAATTAGTCAGGTGTGGTGGTGCATGCCTGTAATCCCAGTTCCTCAGGAGGCTGAGGCAGGAGAATCACTTGAACGCATGAGGCAGAGGTTGAGGTGAGCTGAGATAGCGCCATTGCACTCCAGCCTGTGCAGCAAGACCAAAACTCTCTCTCTTTCTTTATCTATCTATCTATCTATCTATCTATCTATCTATCTATCTATCTATCTATCATCTCACAAACTCTTTAGCATGTCTCAGTGTCTCAAGTGACCTGGTCCCAACTTTTACCTCTCTAGCTTTACAGCTTCCTGCCTCACACCCAATACTCCAGCCTTATTAAAACATTTGTGTTCCTACCAGTGTGCCAGGCCTCTTCCTGCCCTGCCCTCCATAACCTCCTCCAAGTCTCAGTTTAAGGGTTGCTTCCATAGGAAGCCTTTCCTGCACCACTTGCTCCATCCTAGGGTAAGCCCCCTTACCTGGCTGGCCTCCCATACTCCTTTGGGCTTTCTTCTAATAATGGATCTTGTCAGAAATACTGTAATATATTTTTACTTTTCTGTGACCTTCACTGAACTTACTATTCACTCCTTTAGGAAAAGAATTGTATGTTTTATACATCATTGCATATAGACATTGCCTGCCGAATTGTAGGTATTCCATAAAAATTTGTCGAATGGATAAATGAATAAATAGAGATTTTAAAAAAGGCAACATCATTGAAATTTGAAAACCCCCTCCCTTTTTTTCCTCTCAAAATTGTTCCTCTCTGTTGACAGAGTTGCAGTCTGGCACAGTCAGTATAAACGTCTTACTTCTCCTAATGCCCTTCCTTAACCTGCTCTGATTCTTGATTTATTCCAAAAGTTAAATTTGAAAGCCTTTGGGTGTACAAATCCCAATTCATATCCTCCTATGAACAAAACTCCCCATGAGTCTCTGGTCACCTGGCAGAGTTTTTTACAGGTAGCATCACATATGCCAACCCTAGCTCTACTAACTAAAATAGCACTAAAAGGTGCCTTGGTGAGAATCCCACACTTTTTGAACTGGAATAGACCTTAAAGTTTAGCCCAACTCGCTTGTTTTTAAGGCTGGGAATAGCCTGGTGACTTTTCAAGATGATAGCGGTTATCAGTTGGAAGGCTTTTAGCTTGTCTTTAGGCTGGCTTACCTAGACAGTCAATATGGCTTTGTAAGTTCCATGTGTCAGATGCAGGCATGATAATGTCCAGCACTATGAAAAGGGCTCTTTCTATGAGTGTTTCATCAGCAGGGAAAATTTTCCAGAGGCCTCCAGTAGATTTTTGCCTCCTACTTCATTGACCCATACAGGTCACACCCGCTCCCCCCTAAACCAGTCACTTGCAAAAGGGCTAGGATTATTGAGATAGATCAGGATTTATACAAGAACCAGAAATAGTGGCATTTTATTGAGGCATGGCTATTAGAACAAAATTGAGGTTCCCTCATCAAGGAAGAAGGGAAGAATTTTTTTTGGCAAGCAACTGACTGCTTAGTAAATAATGGACTGGTATTTTTTTTGCAGTTCTCCATAAGTATATTAATATAACTGTTTTCCATAGTGCTTTAACCATAGAGCTTTACAAATGCCACTCACCTTGAGAAGCCAGGTGAAACTACTCCAATGTTATGAATGGGCGCCTTTATTTCTCACTTGTTGCTTCTGTTCCGAATGCCTGAGAAAAGTTGCTTCCAGACATTGATCTTTTATCTTTCAGAGTATTTTAAGGAGCTGTGTAGAATTTTTGTTTGATTTATGAACTCTGGGGACAAGACAAATTGAGATGTGAAACACCACCTTTTGTTCTTTCTGTCAATATTCAGATGAAAGTGATGAAGAATGACATTCAGGCTGATATCACAGAGGAGGTGGAGTGGGGTGGGGTGGGATGTGATGGGAGGGGTACATGAGGACAGGCAAACACTAAATCTGGTTGTTTTATTAAAAAGGTCAGTGAAATCAAACTGAGCAGAGAGTTTTTGTAAACAGAACTAAAGGAAGGTAAGTCTCTAGGTCAGTCTGCCCTCACTCTAGGATGGTTCATAACATAGTCATGAAAACTCCCTTGGAGAGGTGAGCAGAGTGAGACTGCTGTCATCATCTTGCTCCCAGTGACCCCAGAGTGGCTGACCACTGACCCCGCTGCTGGGTTAGGATTGAAAAGGTTATAAGTAATAGTATTCACATTTGATCCTAGTTGTTCATAAAACCTGGCATCTTGTTATCCAGGAAACAGCTCAAATGTCACCTCTTCACAGAGGATTTTTCTACCCAAACCAAAGTTTTGTGTCTCCTCCCCGCAAACCATCCCGCCCTTGTGTTTTCTCTCCTATTTGATTTTCTGAATAACACACATCATTATCTGAAATGGTCTGCATTTATTTATTTATTTGTTCAAACTTCATTAGAAGAGGGACTTTGTCTGCCTCGCCCATTGCTGTAGCCACACCACCTAAAGCAATGACCCATAGGATTGGGTGCTCAATTGTTGAATGAATGTGTCATATTTATACAAGGAAGTCATACTCTGTACAGGAAGACAGGAAATTAAAATAGATTTCTTTACATTCAGAATTATGACATGGCTATTTGCCTTGATTTTAGCGAAAATGATACTCATTTATCCATCCATCCATCCATCCAACCAACAAACATTTCTTGATTACTTACCAGGAACTATTATTGTTGCTGGGGTTCCTGTTTGAAAGTAGATTGATATTTAGTAGGGAAGACAGGCATGCAAATAAGTAAGTGGAAAGTTGTGACTAAAATTATGTGTAAGGAAAAGAGGAAACAATTGATTCTGCTTGGGAAGAAATATCAGGAAGACTTGAACACAGAAAGTAATGCTTGGGCTCGATCATAAAATATGTATGTCTGTTTACTAAGCAAAAAAAGGGAAGGCAATCAACATGAGTAAAGATGTAAAGATGTGGCATAGTATGGAAGGGTGGAAAAAATGCTATAGCCACACAGGGCAAGAGAGTAGCCTTGTATGGGTAAAGGTGGGAGGAGAGGCGTGGCACCAAAACTGAGGCTGGAGACCAGGCAGAGGTCCTCAATCCTTGCACACAGTAGGGTTTCGATGGAGGAAGAAAGGAAAGCAGACAAAATCTCTTTGAAATGTGACTCATAAGCTTTTAAGTAATCTATTGCTAGTGGTCCTAGGTTTTTATTAAATACCTAAGGTAAGATAAATCTTTATATAAGATAACCCTTTAGTCTAGGAAAATATTTGAAAATAAAATTTGCAGTATTTCAGTAATAACCCTCGTTATCTGGTGAGAAGTTACTTAGGAATAACTTTAAACAACTAGCTTTGGAAAAACATCCCATTTGACCCCAAGGAATTTTGTAAAGCATTTTAGCCATTAAAGGAAAGGAAGGTTCTATTGAGTTTTTAAAATGGGCTGTGTGAGCCCATTTGTTTAAACTAAACACTGAAGTGTCTTAGGTTTTAATGAGCCTAACTGAAAATTTAGCTAAAAACAACTCATTGGAAACCAGATGGTGCAGCCACCATTGTGAGCTGAGCTCAACCCTCTTGTTTTCTCAAGAGCATGTCAATTTAGCTCCACAGAACTCATAGTACAAAGATGCTATTAATTATGGGAGCCTCTGTACCCTAGTCACTCTTCATCCGCCCTGGCCAAGTCAACACATCCTTCCCCTCTTGGAAATTAACGCTTTCATTAAAATGTGTGTGTGTCTTGGGGAGGTGGTGGGGATGGGAAGGGATGCCATTTCCCCAGGTTTTCATCTGTTAGGGAAAAAAGTTATTCAGTGACACTGGGAAAAGCACAGTAAGGCAGACTTTATTCAAGGCCATTGGGAGAGGCATAGGAACCATTGCAACAGCATCTTGCAGTGTGAGAGAAATAGTGGCCTCAACTTTGAATACAGCTTGAGCAAGTGGGAATTTATAGCCAAGGTTCTGTGTGGGGGTTAGCAGGTAGAAAACTACTAAGAGGAAACTTCAGGATTAAGGGGGATTCTGGCTAAGCAACCTAACAGGACTCTTGCTAAAAACGAGCCTGGGTGATAAGACATCACTTGGGGCATGGTGGAGGAGGAAGAACATAATCAGATATCAGGGATGATCAGCTATTGAGGATAGGGGGTTCTGACTAAACTGACTTAGCAGGGTTCTTTTGCTAAAACTGGATTTTACAAGGAAGTGCATAGATAGGCCTAGGATGAGATTCAGAAGGCTAACTAAAGATTGGACAAGCAAAGAATTGTCACATCCTCTTATATGGCACACCACAGCCAAGCTCTGCACTACAGATGAATACCTTGAGGGCTTTAGTGAATGAGGGCAAGAAGAGGGATGTAATAGATCTCTGGAAGAGCACTGGGTGAGGGACAAGGACAATGAAACAGACAATGACAGAGTTCAGAAGTATGATTCCATGATATTATAAAGAGTGCCTGGCTTAATAAGAGGTTGTGCTTTTCAGTTGTGGATACCACTGTCCAGTTTTTTGCCTTAATTTCCATTAATTCTTTACCTTTGGCCAAGAGATTAGCCATGCAATTTGTTTTCTCTTCCCTCTTTTTGTATAGTAATCTACTGGGTTATTTCTTTCCATTTATGAGTGTTAAGGTCTTTCCGACATGAGGGTGAAACAAAATGTAAGGCACTGGAATCCTTTCCACCTCCTTTGTTCAAGGGCTTTGTGTTAGAGGCTCCTCGTATCTTCAGTGGTCCTGACTGGACTCTTGGGAGGGGTCAGCTTCTAGGCCACCAGGCAGAGTATTCAGGAATAGTTATCAATTGCCAATAGACAACTGCTGACTCTTACTTAACCCTAAAACCTAAGTCTTATCCCATCAGCTGTGGGTAGGTTCCTAAGGGTGGCTCTTGAAAGATTCATGTGACTGCCTTCTGGTTAAAGGTTATGTTTAAATATCAGGTCTGTCCTTCCAACTATTTGTCAACGCTCGCCTGAATGTAAAGTCCAGGTTTGAGATTTATTCCCCCAACATTTATAAAGCACACACTATGTGCCAGATACACACACACACACACACACATACACACACACTCTTATATAAAACACACTGCCCTTGACTTTGTGGGATGTAAGCTATGCACAGGAAAATCGCAAAATGTAGATTATTACAGCACACTACAAGGTTGATAGATCCATGAATATTTATAAGAAGAAGTCAAATTTCAGTAGCGTGTTTGTGTGTGTGTGTGTATGCACATGTGCATCTGATTATTTTATGTGTGTGCATGAGAGAGACAGAGCTTCTGAGCAGCCCAAGGAGTAAATTAATTAAATTGGTTACTGAGATTGTAATGAGATTATCATCATTGAATTGTCTTAGCCGATACTTCACTAGTAGGATAAACCCCACTTCCAGAGTTTCTTAGAGGGTCAAGTGAACAGGAAGAAAAATTATGGGAACCAGATGGAGTGGGCAGAAGGAGGGCAGGTCCAGGCATGGTGTCCCTGGAAGAAATGGAGAGAAGTCCTAGATTGGGCCTGACTCAGAAGAGCTTCTTTTTTATCTGTTGTAAGTTGGAATTTGACTGACCCTGACCAAGAGGAGCCTGGACTTGGCTTTTCTTTACTGGTCTCGTGGGTGGCTTATGTAGTTGCTACAGGCGGTTGTGAGGAGAGCCTGTTGGCTTTCCTTTCTTTGATTGACATGGGACACTGGAAAAAGGTGAGGGGAATTAGAAAACAGCTAGAAGGAGAAACAAATGAGTCATCCTCCCATCTCCTAGGCCTTTATTACTTGCATTTTCTTTCTGAAAGTTGATTCAGGTCAGTAGGGAAATCATTAGGGTGAGATAGTGTAGTTCTTTAAAGATTTCTTACTTATTGATGCTAAGGTTCTTTGTGATGTGCATTTTCTTTGTTCTATTCCTCCACAGTGGTAGGAGTCCTAGATAAAATATTAATCATAAAGGTTTTTAAAAATCATTTCCAATTGCACAGAGATATTAAGAGTTATGGCCACAAAGCCTTGGTACAGCTATATTTTACTGCCCACGTGTCTTCCCAGAGATGACACATATGCTCTTCATTTTGCTGCCATTATTCTTCATGAGATCGCAGGGCATCAGTCATCACTGTGGTGGAAAAATGAAGATGAGGGACAAAAGCACCAGTCTCTAAGCATAAGATGATGTGTTTGTCTGTAGTGGCTAGGGACAGTCTCTAAATGCAGGAACCATAAAAGGCTCTGTGACTTGTACCTCAGGAATGAGATTCATCAGCAAGGAAATCAGAATTCCAACAGCAGTTTGTTATTGAGGGATTTCAAGAAGCTGTGTCTCTGTCCACATGTGTGGAATTCCATCCCCACTGGCAGTGTAATGCCATCAGAATCTGAACTAGGATGAAAGAGTAGCCTGCTCTCCAGAAAGTCACATCAAGTGTGGCTTAGTTTATGGCGAAGATGTACGGGGTGTTGATGTCCCAAGAGAAGGGGCTCTCGGCGGGCAATTTTCTTGGCTCTTCGTTGCCAGTGGGAACCCCAGCTGGACTTTGAAAGCGGCATGGGTTCCCAAGTACCTGACATGTTCTACATGCTTTTATTGTCATTAGAATGTTGTTTTCCATTCTGAGAAGCCAGATCACAAGGACAGAGTACTGTGATGAGCATAAATACTATCAAACAAGGTCTACAGCAACAACAATAGTTGTTATGTCATGAGCATCTGCTTTGTATTTCACATAGACTCTGTCCCAGCTCCTATCTGAGATGGGAGGTGTTATTCTCAGATGAGGAGACTGAGGCTGAGAGTGGTTAAAGTGTCAGGGTCATGTGTCTGGTAAGGTTAGAGCTGATATTTGGACTCCTGTAATGCTAAGTAAATTGGCATGCTACCATGATGGCCAGTGACATGGAATCATTTAAACCTCTTTTTACATTAAGCCTGTGGAAGATGAATTCCCAGTCCTAAAGTACTACCTGCCCTGGTTCTACAGCATGGTTCCTTGCTTCTTCAAAGTCTCTAGGACCTGGCAGAGTAGCGTACAGTGGTGAGCAATCTTCTTTTGAAATGAAGTGGGCCCAGGGCTGCCTCCTTCTCATATGACTTCACTGTTCTCTTGGCCGGTTTCTGTGCAGCCACTGGTCATGTCAGTTCCACTTTAAAACCAGAGTAAACAGTTCCTGGTGGGTGCTTTTCAAGTTTAAAGAAATATGGAAAGGATGTTCAGACCTAGGGAAGTAGACCTGTCTCTCAGCAGCCGAGTTATTCTGCTCCTGATGTTTTTATACCAAACTGAAAATACACCATCATACACTCACCCCTGGGGAAGTGCAGAGGACTCTCTCTTCATGGGGAGGCCAGTGTTACTCTTTTGTCCTGAGTGAGCATTCAGTTTATTTTGATCCCTGGCCTCAAACTCAGATGCCCTACTGCAGTCACAAAGAAACTCCAAAGTCAGAATGGGGATGGTCAGAATTCATCCACTCCCGCCAGTGGTAATAAATGGCTTCTCTTTTGGGTCAGTAGGAAGTAAATTGGATGACTCCTCAGCTAGTCACCCTTTATAAAGTTATTTCTGACCTTGAGGCTTAGAGGAAATTGGCTGGAGGACAAAATTTTATTTCCTAAAGTGTTTATGAAATAGCTCCCCATGATTCTTCATGGCCAGCACTCTGTCCTTTGTGTCTGTGGCTTTGTTTTTTAGTGTTTATGAAGTATTGTAGAAAAGAGTTCCCCAGGCATCTCGTTTGGTTAAGAAGATTGCATCTCCCCATTGGGACATCCTGGCTATTTCCCAGCAAAATGTTCTGCCTCCCTCGACTGTACCACGTAAGCTAATTAACCTTTTTATAGATTCTCTTTCTCCTTATTTTAATTCTCAGCTGGTATTTCTCTAGGCCCTGGGCCTTGGGAATTGTAGATTCATTTGTTGAATTTCTGGCAGTGTGAAAATTTCTAATAGTTTGCTTTCTGTTCCCATGCATAGTGAAGTAGGCATCAGAATCAAAGAAAATAATTGATGAAAAAACACAAGGCTTGGAAAAACCCCAAAATAATAGCCATGCTCAAAAGAGGCAAGAGGACGATTGGGTACTTTTTTTTTTTTTTTTTTTTTTTGCCTTGTTGGGAGCTGTTTTTCCTCTGTGTGGCAAAGTAGCAAATGGTCATCTTATTGGCTGCTCAGAATACTTTATTCTATAATTCTATATCTTTCTGTGGTTCTATACAACTGCCTTCCTTTGAGTTCCTCCTGGAGAACTAGACCTCTTCCCCCATCACCACTAAGCCATACCCACAGTGAATATAAATCCAAGGAGATGGGATGAATTTCAGAACCATAGAGGGCTTAGAAAGTAGAGAAACCGTTGTGGCATTTACGGCTCTTCAATGTCCTTCCAAACAGAAGAACGTTTCTGAAACACTGAGCAGCAGCCACACCTGGGGTCCCTAAAGGCACTCCAGGATATGAACCATGACACCTGAGAATGTGCAGCAAAATGAGCTTTGTTCCTTTGGGCCTGTGGCACAAAACATTCCTTTGCCCGTGTTCAGGCACCTCAGCTTGAATTCATTTTGTCTACTAACTAATCAGACAACTTTGTATTTATTCTCTGCTGCTTTTGAAGAGGTGGTATAGTGGATAAGTACTTAGGCTACCTTTTTTGGAAATTTGCCTCTGCAAGATGTTTTAAAATCTGTTGATGAGCAGGTGATGTCTAGGTAGTGAATAGAAAAATCGCTTTAGCTTGTATCCGGAGTTTGCAAAACAGGAAACTCAAAATGATTTGTAGTTTGATTCTGAAACCATCTTAGCTCTAGCTAAGATGGAGCATTGCTTGTAACCAGACAGCATTTGTCACCCAGAGAGCTTTAGAAAAATCTACTGTTTCCTAATGGGGAGTAGAGGGATAGATTTTCAAGAATCTTTTCGGTTTATTTGAATGTGGGATTTTCTGTAACCCAGAGTAATGATTAATAGTTTCTCTGCTCATATCAGGTTTTGTTGGCCAGATGTTTCTTTCAAGAACTTCACTCCTTTATTGTCTAAATTGAATCAGCATCAGATAAAACATATTGCAACCTCAAAGTCAGTTGCAATCCAGCAAAATAAGATGTGGTTATGAACCAAAATTAGGGGAAGAGGCTAGGATGGCGCTGAAAATTCTAAGTGATTTTCAGATATGTTAAAAATGACTTTCTCAAAATTTTGAATCTTTGGAAAAGCCGTATGATTAATCTACATACTAAATCCCTTTTTATTTTACTTCTCAGAACACAATTCCCAAAGCCATTACCATACTCCAAATTATAACATTTATTTTGCTTATTCAAAAACTGTGAAAAATCAGATCATATTTTCTGAAAATAGCTTTTCTGTACTCATATTTTGCATATCACTTCTTTCTGATTATGAAATTGAATTAAAGGAATGAGTCTCTATTGTGTTATCTGCCCACAGATTACCACAAAAATGATGGATAAATGCTATGCCACCAGGATTTCCATTTAGCCCTTTCATGTTAGCTGTAAAGGGATAGATAGGCATATGTATCTGTATTAGTAGTTGGGAGTCTTCATCCGGTAATGGAATTGGATCAGTAATAACCATTGTTTTCTGCCCCAAGGAGAGGCTGATAGGATTATTAATATGAATAGTACAAAACATCTGGGTGATGCTTGTATCTAATAGATTATCTTGGTGATGTATATCCAGAAACTGAATTTACAGTTGCAGGCAGGAAATCTGGGTTTATATTCGAGACTCTGCTTTATATGGGGAAGGGTGAGCAAATATTAAAACCCTAAGAACTGCATTCTCTACTGGTCTAGGTAAAGCCTGAAATTCTGTAAATTAGTTCATCCTTCCTTCATCTTGTAGCAGCCTGATAGAGGAAGAGTGTGGTGGGGTCTTTGGGGTCAGAAGATTTTGGAGAATGGTCCTTAAGAAAATCAAATTATGTTTTTAAGACTAATTGTAATTTTATTCTGTAAAATGTCTTTAGTAATAGGCTACATTAAGATCAGTATAAATGAGCTATGGAAGGTCTTTGTTCTGTTGTTCTGTAAGTGCTAGAAGTTACTGTTTTGCTAAAATAAACATTCTTAAGAAAAAAGGAAATTTAATGTAGTTATTAATTATTTGCACTTTGGAGTAAATTAAGAATTTAAGAGCAGATATTAAAAACACTATTTTTTATTTATAAATAAATGGTTTATAAATATAAATATAAATAAATGGTTTATATATGATTTAAATGGCTGGTTATCTGAGTCATGCCCAGAAAAATGGATCCTGAAAGACACACTTCACAATTTTGCTAGTTGTGTGTTTTTATTTAAACTCTTGAAGGCCAGCTAGTTACATTCTTTGTTTTATTGATTTCTCTGGAAGTTTTAATGTGTAGAATGAAGGCATTTCCTGCTATTTTCCAATCTTCAAGAATGAATTTTTAATTTTGTGAGTTTTGCTCTTTAACAGAAACAGTGGCTAGATTTGTTTGATCAGAGTTTCCCTTGGGGAGGGTAGTGAAAAGGTGATCTGTTCAGAGAGGATTTGGGAGAAGGTGATATGTTTGTCACTTCAATTTATCCTAGGGTCTTGATGGTCCATCCAGCCTAAACTTCCTAACCGTGACATTTGAGATAATTGCGGGGGTGGGGGGGGACATGTCTTCTGATTTCTTTTCTTTTCTTTTTTGTTTGTTTGTTTTTTTTTTTTTTTTTTTCAGATGGATCTATGAGAAAGGAGGTTACTTCAGCAATTTGGTCACAAGCTTAAAGTGAGGGTTGGGATACAGAGGAGCAAGTTGGTCCTCATCACAGATGTGATGAGAGTGAAAGAATTAAGCCAGAGTGAGGGGTGCCTGAAATCAGAGACCTTTCCCACCTCACTGAGGCTGCAAGAGGGATAGCTTTGAAGTCATGGTTTAATATTTCCAGATACTTTAGTTTTTGTTGTTGTTGTTGTTGTTGTTTTTCGGCGACAGAGTCTCCCTCTGTCGCCCAGGCTGGAGTGCAGTGGCGCAATCTTGGCTCACTGCAACCTCCGCCTCTGTGTTTAAGTGATTCTTCTCCCTCAGCCTCTCAAGTAGCTGGGCCTACAGGCGCCCGCCACCACGCCCGGCTAATTTTTTTTGGTATTTTTGGTAGAGACGGGGTTTCGCTATGTTAACCAGGATGGTCTCAATCTTCTGACCTCGTGATCCCCCCGTCTCACCCTCCCAAAGTGCTGGGATTACAGGCGTGAGCCACCGTGCCCGGTCTTAGTTATTTCTTAAAGTTAACTAAGAGTGGTTTCTTTTGGCCCCCCAAAACTATACATTCTAAAATATGAAATGCTTCTCTACACCCCTACTCCATTTAAATTTTCGGAAGTGCCCATTTTTCCTGTCTTACATGGTGAAATCCTAGCTGTTTATTTTTATGTTCTTCAGGATCTAGATGGTGTCACCAGGAACCGAATGCTCTCCCCATCCCACCACCCCATTATTTTCTTACAAAACCCAGATTAAGTTTTTCCCAGATAAACAGATAAAACTAACCTAGCTCATTTCTTACATCAAAGTTAACATTGTGAATGTCAAAGAACCAATGCTATGCAATGATGTAAAATATCACTCTAATTTAATTCCCATTGGCAGGCCACATGTTTGCTTCAGTGTTTTACCTTCTAAGTGTGCAGAACAATGCAGAGATAGCACAGCTGTATTTTAATATGCATGTTACCCACCTTGAATTATCATAAGGCAGCTTCCTAATGCTCTAAAATGGAAATATATGACACTTTCAGATAAATGTCGTGCACATGATTTGAGTTTTTGGGGTGGTTTTGTTTATTGCTCTCTTCTCCTCCCCTCATTTTTAATTACATCTGCCTATATAAGTGCATTTTTATAAATGCATAAGTTAATTTTCATCAGCTGCCCATATCGCTTGAGTTTTCTAGTTCTTGTGTTCAGAACACTTATCTATAGTTAACTTTTGAGGCTTAAAAGTCAGTCATTTATTTAGTACCTACTGTATGCCCAACACTAGGCTGTAACCAACTAGTGAACATAGGGAAAACGGAGGCGTTTCCTCACACACAAACTGCTTGCCATGAAGATATGTTTATAGGGGAGGGGAAACAATGGCTGAAGGTAACATAGGAGATTGTTTTGGCTGTTAAGAGATATCACACACACACACACACACACACACACACACACACACGAGATTTTATCTATGCAAATGAACGACCTTTCCCTTAAAGTAGAGAATTGCACCTATTACCTTCAAAACTGTTGCAATTGCCCTACATATTTGGGAGCTACTTTCTTTTGGTGATGAAATACACAAACCACAAAATTTCTTTTTGGTCTGTTATCATTTTAACTTTCTAACAGTTTTATCCAACTCAATCTTTCACCTTCCTTACCAGTTTGGAATGACATTAAATGTAAAAAATTAAATAGGCTTTTTAACAAAGATGGGCCATAGTCTTTTTCAATATTCAAAGAGATGTGATGTAGGTAATTTCAGAATGATTTAAGCATCAATGGTATTAGTGCCTAGAGACAACATTCATTTAGAGTACAAGTTTGGCTAGTTTTGCTAAATAAAATTGGGTACATTATATATATTAATACATCAAATAGTGTATGTGTGGAATACAGGTTCTTGATAATGTAGGCTCCAACTAAGTGCATATAGTCTGTGGTTCTGAGTTAGATGAAAAATGTCCTAATAAGGAGCACCTTGCAATGGCCCTTGCTCTGTGCTTCAGCCCCAGCCAGCTTGCCCAGGACAGAGGAACTCATCCCAAGACCGTGGCAGGAAGGTTGATAACTATTAGACAGTACCTGTTTCTCACTTCTGGGCCTAGCTATCAGTTCATATCATCCCAAATCATTACCCAAACGTGCAGACATCATCTAATGCCTCTGACAACACAAGTAGCCAGCCTCATTTTAGAACAGACCAGAGTACTCTTGACATTCTAAATTGTCATCTTTTAATGGACTCATCCCTTCTTCCTTCTTTAGGAAGTTCTCATATCTGTGTCCTGGTCTCTATTGTGTGTCCCTGCTGTTCTCTGCTGTCTGTATCTGCTATTCTTCCCAGATCACAGGCAGGTTCCAACATGTGCTTTAATTTAGTCTCATCTCTCATAGGATGTTGCCCACCTTTAACCTGTCTGGCGGTTGGTGTGTGTACATGATACCTCTTGTTGGGTTATTCTGGTTTTCCTTCTGCTATTTAGATGACAGCTTCAGTCGTTCTCTGGTCACTCAAACGCTTTCAGACACAATAACACACTAGGATTGTGACCATTTGGTATTTGGGGTCTTTGAGTAATGTACACTGTATTTGACAGTGGTCTGGGACACCATCAATTGATAATTGTTGCAGCAGAGGATTGCAAGATAGAAACAAATCTCTGTCATCAAAGTCAGAATCCCAAATGTAGAGTAATAATGGAAGTTTGTAGCATTTTTAGAGCACTGTACGGTTAACAAAACTTTCACATTAGCTATTTTAGTTCTTATAATGGCCTGAAGTATCATTTCTCTGGTTTTAGTGTGGAAACTGAGATCTAAAGAGATCTGAATGATTTCCTCATGGTCACACAGCCAGTGAGTGACAGAACTGAAGGTATCTGACCACAGGGCCTGTGTTGTTCCCACAGCTGAAGGAGTTGGAGTTCCAACTTTCCTCTGAGCTAGCTGCATGACTTTAGAGAAGTAGGATGGAAGGGTTTAATATTCCTACTTGAATGTCTCTAATATTCTTCATTTCTAATTTTTTAAGTCTATCAGGTTTGGACATGAAACTTTTAAAGGGCCTAATTTAGATGTCTAGGAGTCCCTGTTTCTGAATATTTTGGGGGTCTAGGGCTTAGGTTACATCTTGGAACTTTTAAGGTACTGGAGCTATTTAACCTAAATCTTACTACTGCAAAGAAGCCGTCCCATCCATCAACACCAGTTTTCCAGGCAAACAAGACTGGTCAGTCTCTTCAAGGCCTCCCCGATGAATGTTAGAGGGTGCTGGCATTACCGGAAAACAAAGCTTCCATCCAGGTGTGGATGAGCTCCTTCTGAGAAGGGAGTAATCAGTATGGACTGAAGTAAATGGGAATTCTTCCTGAACATGTGCCATCAAGCTATAGAGCAGAAGTTGGGTGAAATTTGAAAGGCACAGTAACAAAGGCAGAAGCATGCGGGCATGGCTAAGAGCCTGGCCTTCCCAACTGGCTGACTTTGGGACTGCGCCTTGCTCTCTTCATTAGTATAATGGGGGTGGTAATAGCACCTACTTCATATGGGCAATGTGGGGATTAAATAGTAATCATGTACAACCTTAGCCTGACAAGTTAATATACAGTAAAAGCAAACTATTAGTTACTAGCTCAGTAAGAAACCAGAATAGCTAGGAACAGCGAGAGTCTTGGTAGGTTGGGTTGGGTGGGTTGGATTGGTTCCAAATGACAGGGAAAGCCCCTACTTGCCTCAAGAGTGGATGAAATAAATAGCTATGGAATAACTGTATGTGAGAACGTGCAAAGTATATGCTTTCCTGCAGGCTCCTCACTTAATATATATCGTAAAAGACAGTAATAGCTAATATCATAGGTAGCAAATTTGACATTTGTTCATTCGTCTTTTTGTAATGAATTATTCAAGGTGAATTATGCTGGTGTGTACCACCATCATTCCATTTGATTATGTGTCTTAATATATAATGTCCTAAGGGCTGCCCAGGACTGGTGAGCAGTAACTCACTTCAGGAGGCCCCTGCTTTGCCATTTCCACACCACTGCACCATCCCTCCAGCCCCCTTAAGTTGGCAACAGGCCACTCTGTCTTGTCTAGTCATGGTGATGGAGAGCCTGAGTGATTCTTAATCAAAGAAAATGACAGCTCCATTTACATTTGTACAGATCTGATATTCACATTTGGATGTATGCCTAAAGGTACCTGGGTTGAAAATATGTGGTATAACATTGCTTTATCTTCCTAAATCATCCTGACACAGCCTTGCACTTAATAGGGAGTGGGACCCAGAATCGTGAAATAATAGCAGACGTGCCACTGGGGGCTGGATTTATGTTTTATGAGATAAAGTGGTTCTTAACTATTTTTGTTGCCATGTTCAATAGCTAGTTACTTTTAATGTTTCTATAATAAGAAAACACTATGCAAAGATACACTTTAATGGAATTTCATAAGCTTCTACACTATGGGTAATAACCAGAGCTCTGAAAATAAAACTGTTATTGTCACTTGCATTTTAAGTCAGATTTACAGTTTTCTTTCATTTATGACTTCGTCCTAGTCTGAAAGCAAAATCACCATTTTATTATTTCTTATTCAAAGGTTGAAAGAAAAAGGTACCAAGTCAAACGATTTTGTATGACAAGATCATAGGACTTGGCAGCAAAGACTTGGATTGAAACTTTAGCCTTGCCATTAACCCGCTGTGATGTTGAGTAAGTCATCTAGTCTTTGGCTCACTTGTAAAATGGTATAATATTGATACTATAGTTGTATCGTTATTACCTGGAATGACACCCCACTCTTATGATTCACAACCTGGACTTTTTATGACCCAGGTCTGTTTTGCTTTTAAAATCTTAAATGTACAGCATCCCAGTCTTAGACCACAGCCTTTGACGCTTCCAGCCTGTACTCCCTCACACCCTACACACCTGTTCTTTGATGTTGACTAAGCCCTCGGGTCTTTTGTCAGTCTCTCAGTCCCTATGAAACCTTAATAACTTGTCTCTCCAGCCTTGGGCCTCATGATTCCTTAATTTAATCAATTTTGGCCAACATGTACTATCTCCTTTATCCTTTGTTCCTCCATAATATCCACCTTGCAGACCCCTTCCCTCAGGTCAGTCTAGCTGTTTATTTTTCTGCATATGGGCTGCACAGCTCAACCCAGCACTGCTTAATAATCAACTGTATGTACCTGCTCAGTTCCTTCTCCTGTTCCCTGGAATAGTTGCTCCCAATCTCCACCTCTCTCCTCTTCTCCCTTCCACTGCCCCTGCCTTCATTGTTCTCCACAGGTGACCTTCTTCCATGTCTTTTAGAAAAAGTAGAGCCATTGGACAGGTATCCCCCATTGGGTAGATATCCCACAGGTCTCCCTCTGCCTCTCTTCTCAAACTCACCTTCTTCGCACCTTCTTATCTTCTTTCATCCTACCTCAATGTAAGACTTTTCCCTCTGTGTGAGAGGACTCCTCCTGCTGTTTCTGTTGTCTCCTCCCTTGCCCGTAATTGCCTCTTTCCTCTCAGCATGCAGACATCTTCAGTGAGACCTCAGGAGTAGTTTCATCTCTTTTCAGACCAAGCAACTTTTTTCTACCCTCTTTGCCTCCACGTAGTCACCTCCCATTTTTTCCTTCACTCTATACAAACTGATGTATGTCTCTGCATTGCTGTCTAAGGTCCCAGGGGCTTCATAATCGCCAGATTGAATGAGCTCTTTTTAGTCTTTATTTCACTTGGTCTTCTATAGCACTGGCTCTGACCATACCCTCCTTTTTGAAACTCATCACATCCTCCTTCCTGAAACTTTCTCTTTTCCTTGATTTGCAGTCATATTGCTACTTTCTTTTTCCCCACCCCCTGGTTGTTTTTTCTTGGTGTTCACTGTGAACCTGCTGTCTCCATAGACTGACTTGACCTCCTGAAGCCCAGCCTTCTCCACTGGACTAATTGACACATCTGTCTGGATGTCTGCCAGGCCCCCGAAAACCTTGTATGTCCTCCACTGAAGTTACCTCCTGCCTTCTTCATGTTTTCCCCCTGAGTCTTCTGTCTCAAAGAATGGCACCCTTACCCACCTAGCTTGTACACACCAGAGATGTTATCTTCCTGGAGGTCTTCTCTTTCAATTACCAGAACGCTATCTACATGTCCTGTTGATTCTACTTCTTATTTATTCTTTGGATCTATTATTTTTTCGCTGCCAGCCTTTGTTTCAGATCCTGACTGAATTAATCGTCTCCAAATCTTGGTAGAGGACAGATGAACTACAATCCTGGATCTGGGTGGTAGTGGATAGGAAGGTGGGGAAGGAGTGGGGAAGATGGTGAAAGGGTAACCTTTCTGGAATCCAGTCTGATCCTGTAACTCCCAGGTGTAAACTCTTTATCATAGTACTCCTTAGCGTGACACAGGAAGCTGTTCTTGATTGGGACTTTGTCTTCTCCAATTGCATATCCTGCTATTTTCTACACACACGTGGTGTCATAGCCATACACAGACTCAAGCCCTTCCTCATACATTGGCCAGTGTCTTTACTTGGTGCTTGAAATGTCCTTCCTTGTCTTCCCCTCAATCTTATTCTCTGATCTTTTAGGACTGAATTAAAGTCCCACCTTTGCTACCATTTCTGTTCAGCCCAGTCTGAGTTGGTTGCTCTGTGGAACTTTTGGCCATCTGTTCATCATAATATCAACTTCTCAAGCTGCCAGGCCCCTGAAAACTTTGTATGTCTTAGACTGAGGTCACCACCTGCCTTCCGAAAACTCCATTTTGAGAAATGATAGCTGAAAAACTCAAGATCTTGCGGGAAAAACTAGTGCTAGAAAGACTAAGATTGTAAGTGAACTCCTGAAAATATTTTCAATCTAGTGAAAGCTGTTAGAAATATTTTTTTTTGTTTGCTAAAAGGAAGCAATAAAGAAAACGCAGAAGTCAAACGAGTTGCTGCCTATGTTAAATAATAGATATTTTCAACAAGTCATCTAACTTTTTTGTGCATTTCCTTATCTGTAAAATGAGGGTAACAGCATAATGGGCTATGATGAGTATGATGAGTTAATGTATGTAAAATGCTTATAACAGAACCTGACATAGTAGATATTAGCTATTAATAATAATTTTCATTTACCAACTACAAATCTTATAGACTATTTATTATTTCCAGCCCTCCTATTTTTGCTGAGGTGATTAGAATCTGTTTTTTTTTTTTTTTTTTTTTTGAAGTGTAAATATAAAGGCTTTTTTTTTTTTTGGTCTGGTTCTCCACCCAAGTGTCAGTGGGATCTAATTTATTACTCATGCTTATGGAGCCATCTTAGTTTCCACTGTTGTCTCAAAGGTGTATGTTTTTCTTTGACTAGAGAATGGCTTTGGGATGATGTCTGTCTAAGCAAATTAGGTTCAGGGAATATGACAGAACAGTCCAACCTTTCTCACCCTCTCCTGCAGCACTCTCTCTTCCTCGCTCACTCACACATAGCTCCTTTCCCTCTACCTGAAGCTGCACCCTCCAGGCTTCTTTGCTTTCCTTCCTGTGTGTTTTCAAGGCTGCCCCTCACAAGCATCTACTTCCGTTCTTCGTCTATTCCCCTCCCCCAAGTCTGTCTGTCTGTCTGTCTGTCTCTCTCTCTCTCTCTCTCTTTCCTATTTCCAACAGGATTTGATATTGATTTACTTAAATCAAAATAGTCATAATACCGAAAATGTATAACAAAAGAAAGTCATGACTATAAGTTCCATGAGGGCAAAAAATAGCATTTTATTCAGACCTGTATTGGAGTAGGCATTCAGTAGTGAGCAAATTCTTAGACAGAGGAAAGTTATCTACAGAAAAGAAATACATAAACTGTAAAAATTAGTATACAGATTTTAAAAATCAATCTGTTCTTCCCCTCTTCCATTTGAATAACCATAATACCTTGATTATGCCAAAATCTTGACGATCTATTTTTTTTTTTTTTTTTTTATTGTAAAAGTATCTTAAAAAGATGTCCCAACCTTCCTGGGTAACTCTGGTCCTTTAATCACCTTCACAAATCTACTTTATAAGAAAATTTAAAACTTTAAATTATGGTTTAAATGTCGCTTCTTTTATTTTTCGTATGATAAGGTGATCAGCTCTTCTGGTGACATTCATGTATTTGTATGTTATTACGTATTTTTTTTATCAGCCCATTCCTGAGGCAATGTATGTCTTAACAGTTTTCCCCGATTGTGCTGTTTACCAAATCATTTCAGATCATGCTCAAAGGATTCTCTAAATTCTCTAACTTTGATTTAGGTGGTGGAATTTGTTTTAATTACATCCTTACCTAAGTTGAGTGTTGAAGAGTGAAAGTTCAAAGTCTTTGTTTTGTAGAGCCCAAGTCCCTACACAACTGGCACCTTTATACACAATGGAGGTAGAAGTACAACACGTCTGAACTACTGCATCCTTTATTCAGACTCCTTTTTTCCAGTCATTTGCTTTAATACTGTATTTCTTAAGAGTTCTAAGAGTATTGGCAATCCAGGAAGAAATTGCTCATGAATCATTATTGGTATAGTTAAATGCAAAATAGCAGTTATGAAGTTTATACAAATCTCTCTGTATCTTCCTTGCTCCTTTTTCATAATCTTGTAATAATTTCAAGCCTTTTGTTGAAATCTCGACAAGCCCTATGATATCATACTCCTTATTAAAATTATTAAATTTAAATAATTTTAGCAATAAATATAAAATATTTAAAGAGAAGCCATAAGTTGTCATCCTATCACTATTGAGTTGATTTTTCTAGTGAAGTATATCAAATATGGGTGTGTCAATTAATGAAATGCAATAATAAAGTTCATTTCTATCTCACCTTTGCAACATAGAGGCGAATAGATTACATTTCGAGTTCAAAAACATGATAGTTTTCTTTAGTATATTTACTTAAAGTCGTGGTAGAAATAGTATGTGACCAGATGAAAAGTCACAAAATAAAATTGGAATGCAGCAAATCCCGTTTTGGCTATCATTTATTAAGTTCTTTGAGAAAAGTGGGTTTTCCCCCAGAATAAGTGAGTATGTTTGAGAAGTATTAGAATCCTGACTTTTTTTGAGTAAACGAGTTGTCTCCTGAGAATAGTATAGCATTAAGCACAAAGTTAAAATTTTATTTCTGTCTCTAAAAAAACAAAATTGCAATCCTCTTCAATTATTTTCTGCACTTGAGCTTTTTCTCGGGGGACCTTACAAAGTAAATTAGGGAAGAATACTCTGGATCTAACATCAATGGTTCTCTCTCAATGAGTTAATAAAGGTGGATTTCTTTTCTCAAGATTTTTCTTTA
This sequence comes from Piliocolobus tephrosceles, assembly GCF_002776525.5. NCBI lineage: Eukaryota > Metazoa > Chordata > Mammalia > Primates > Cercopithecidae > Piliocolobus > Piliocolobus tephrosceles. The sequence continues at coordinate 115,983,683 of NC_045435.1, forward strand.
ATTATTGTGTTTCCTAAAGACCACATATATTAGAAATTTTCTTTTATTGGTGTCTTCCCCCAAATAAGATGCCATGAGTTGATCTTGGCCATAACTGATTTGGAGAAAACCTCTGAAAATGGAACAAACAGGGAAAAATAAAAATACGTATTTTTTATAAACCTTCCTCTAGGAGTAAAATCCATTAAAAATGAAGCTAAATTTGTTGTGCGAGAAATTTAAATAATTCAATAATAAAACCGACTTAAGACTCAGGTCCCTCAGAAATGAAGACAGTGCTTTATATATAATAGCTGCTCAGTAAGGCGTCTATGAATTTAACTTTTAATTAACAGGGCTGCCAACATGTTGAACCCCAGAAGATGCCACTTATATAGAAAACAATGGGAAGGGTACTTTTTGGAGTTGTGTAACAATGTGGCTTGTGAGTTGGATAAGAAGGTGTTGGGTTTTTTTTTTTAATTTACTATAAATATTATGTTCATTTTATGTGAAATTAGAGTTGCTTCATAAGACCTTTGTTTGTAAAAACTTGACCACATTCCAAAGGGCACTGAAATCCATTTCAACTTACAGAAATGATGCCCTTTCCGGAAATTTTTATTGGCTACCCTTTTCCTTAATAGTGGAATAGTGTATGTATTTATGATATGTTGTGAATCCCTGGGCAGGAGTTGTCGAGGTTAGACAACTCCATTGAATGTGGAGTTCAGAAGAACTCACCTTATCTGGACACTCCTGTTTTGCATTTTAGTTCTGGAAGGGAAAACAGGCATAACAAGTATTTCTATTTCTATTCTTTATGAAATCCATGAGAGCTAAAAAGATTTGCCTAGAGCCTTATTGAAAAATTGAAAACTGATCAAATTCTAAATAGAACCCATGTATTTTTACTCCTTTAACTCCACTGCATTTATTATTTCCAAAGATTTTTTTTTATGGCTTCTGAATTTGTTTCCGAAAATGTATTCTTCTCAAAAAGACTTTTTTATGTTTAAAAATGTAAAAACAGAAATAATATGTTTAAGAGGTATAATTCAATCTTTCAAAGCATCACATGTATGATTGCTACATATTTTTCAATATTCAAGCCCGTGACCTGTTGAATGCTCATCAGTGGTTAATAAGTATTGTGTTATTATTGGCCTTAAATAACTATCACTCAGTGGTTTATTAAATCTAAGACACATTTTCTGGTTAGGAGTTCCTGGGATATCATAAGGTATATTTTAATGATTAAAAGCCAGCAGTTCAGTTATTTTGCGTATATAAGCGATAATTTTCTTTCTTTCTTTCTTTCTTTCCTTCTTTCTTTCTTTCTTTCTTTCTTTCTTTCTTTCTTTCTTTCTTTCTTTCTTTCTTTCTTTC
>NC_045435.1:115985150-115994057 GCF_002776525.5 Piliocolobus tephrosceles
TTTCTTTCTTTCTTTCTTTCTCTCTCTCTCTCTTTCTCTCTCTTTCTTTCTTTCTTTCTTTCTTTCTTTCTTTCTTTCTTTCTTTCTTTGTTTTTCTTTCTCGCTCTGTTGCCCAGGCTCACTGCAAGCTCCGCCTCCCGGGTTCACGCCATTCTCCTGCCTCAGCCTCCTGAGTAGCTGGGACTACAGTGCCCGCCACCATGCCCGGCTAATTTTTTGTATTTGTAGTAGAGATAGGGTTTCACTGTGTTAGCCAGGATGGTCTTGATCTCCTGACCTCGTGATCCTCCCGCCTCAGCCTCCCAAAGTGCTGGGATTACAGGCATGAACCACCGGGACCGGCCAATTTTATTTTCTTAATGCCCCTCATGCAGACAGAAGCCACCAATGAAATAAACCATTAATGTTGCAAACACAAGACTGCTGAATTAAATGCTAAAAAAAAAAAAAAAAAAAAAAATGCAGATTGATTCTGATCTTTTGGATCCTAGGTAAGTACCTAAGTCCCAACCAATGTGATTGAAATCAGATACTGGCAACTAGGTTGAAATTAGACTTGATATTTTCAGATCAGGTGCTGTTAGAAGAGCTCCTGCTTATGAGTCTTTGAGCATATGCCTACACCTATTTCACAATTGAAAATGAGGAAGAGGAGGAAGGAAAGCAATTTTCATGTTTTTGTGCAGGTGACCTTAGCTGACTGAGGTCTTAACAGTTTAGGCAAAGTTTTCATCTTTCCACATTTATGTCAGGGAAAGAGGATCAAATGTTCTCTTTGGTTCAAAAAGCACAGCCTCATTCTTAACTGCTACCTGTAAGGTTGATCTGTTGGCTGCTGCTCAGAAATACATCTTAGAGATACAGTTACCTCTACTTCTATACTTTATATTGCTAATATTTAAATAAAACATATATATTTACAGAAATAAATCTTCCTAGGTGGAAAACATATGCTGATTATCAGGCATTTTAATTTATAGTTCTGTTCTTTATTCTTTAAACATTAGAGAGAATTTAAATAGAATTTAAAAAGAGAGAGACAATATCTTATTGTTTCCTTGACTTATATGCAAGGCCAATATGAAAGGAAAATATGACCTGGAAAAATCTTGGTTTTTTTGAGCCTCATTTTTAAAGTCTGACAATAGTACTTGTTCTATCAGAGTTGTTATGCCTTCAAGTAAGAAGTGCTATGAATTTTTTAAAAGAGAACAGAAGTGCTGTAATGCCAGCACTTTGGGAGTCAGAGGTGGGCAGATCGCCTGCGGTCGGGAGTTCGAGACCAGCCTGACTAACATGGAGAAACCCTGTCTCTACTAAAAGTACAAAATTAGCTGGGTGTGGTGGTGCACACCTGTAATCACAGCTACTTGGGAAGCTGAAGCAGGAGAATCACTTGAAACCGGGAAGTGGAGGTTGCGGTGAGCCAAGATCGTGCCATTGCACTCTAGCCTGGGCAACAAGAGCAAAACTCTGTCACAAAACAAAACAAAACAAAAATCAAAATGAAACAAAACAAAACAAAAAAGAACAGAAGGACTTGGAAAAGCATTTCCACAAAGAGGTTAGGGATTCATTCATACAGCACATATTGATTGAGTACTCACCATGCAGGCACTGATCTGCTACTGAAGATGAAATAGTGAACCAGACAAAGAGAAGGCCCTGCCCTCAAGACACTTCCCTCCTAGGGCAGGAAACGCCTGGTACACTTGATAAATAAATAAACTGTATAGTTTGTTAGATGATCTGTAAAGCAGGGAAGGAGGATAATGAGAGTTAAGGTGGAGTTGAAGTTTTAGATATTGCAGCCCAAAAAAGGCTATTGGAGAAGAGTCATGTGAGACTCTGACACATTCGAGTCAAGACTTGAAGGCAGCGAGCATTCAAGTGTGGCAGAAGGAAGAGACATGTCAAGTCCCCATGGTACATTGGAGGAAACAGAGAAGGACACTAGACCTGCAGTGTGGGTGAATGGGAGACTGAGGGGGAATAGCAGGAGAAGAGAACAGAAATGGAACCTCATAGTTACACTAAAAGCACCGTGATAACACCATTTACCCAGCCACTCAAGTGTATCTACGTATGTAATTTAATCCTTGCTACTGCAACCTAGTGAGTTAATTGTTTTATATCAGTTCTACACAGTTAGAGGGTTTAACTCTAGACCTACTAAGTAGTCCAAGGGAACCTCATACCTCTTTCAAAGCCTTTCCTCTTAACCTCCACATCCTATATAGGGCCTGCAGAGCTCTAGCTACAGATAGTCAATTCTTTCCTAGACTATGTGAAATACCTGCTTCAAAAGAGAAGATGGCCAAGAGTCAGCAAGATGCTCTCCTTGCCCGTCTCACGATCCCTGATGAGTCAACCTAAACTGGAGGCATGAAAATGTGGTGGAGAGAAGAATTTCACTGGAGTCAGGGAAAACTCACCCTCCTTGAGACGAAGCTACCCGATAGGTCACAGTTGGATCGCAGCTAAATTTAGCTATAAATCAATGCATTAACTAACTAGTCAGCTACACTCCCATTCAGGCCTACCCAGAGCTTGGGGCAGATCATATTTACTTAAAAGAGCCCTTATTCTTTTTCAGTGTGTCATCATATTTCACCCTCTTCCCTCCCCCAAGATTTCAGACAAAAGTGTTCTCAGCATTACTGTCCTGATGGGAAAGTACAGGTTTCTGAGAGGCACTTGACTACTTACTCCCAGCAACTAGCTTCCCAGGGATGGATGTGTTTGCTGACAAATTGCTGTAGTCTATGATGGCCATCACTTTGAAAGATTAGGAATATGTAAGAGCCATCCTGCATTTATAAAACAACTTTCAGTTTTCTAACGTCCTTTTTGTCCTCTCACTCTCCTCCCCAAAGAACAATATGCAGGTCTTTGCTCAGAAAGCACAATCGCGAATGCAGTCTGTGCTGACACAGAAGACATCTGTTGGAGGGCGAGAGATATTTTCAGCCTTTGGAGAGATCTGGGTCTTCTGCTATTGCAGGTGGAACAATTAATAGGCCATAATTATTTCTTTCATACACTTGGAGAGTCTATATTTGGATGTTATTCTTTGACCATCTTGAGTTCTTTAATCCTTAAGTACCTAAAAGGTGGTGAATGGTATCAGTGATATAGAATAATGCTGTTCATTTATTTTTCCTAAAAAGTTGAATTTTGCTTTCCTTATTTCTTGGAAACAGATCACTTATAGCAATTGCAAGATTCCTATATCCCTGCATTTGAAGAACGTCCGTTGGATAAAGGCAAACACCTTTATTCTCTTGTCATTGACCATTATATTTTTAGCTTAAAAGTTCACATGACTTATATTTTAATCAAACAAAATAATATGTTTCTGAATTGAGCTCCTGGAAGGTTTACTTATAGTTTTAAGAGTTACTAAGACCTAAATATTGTTTTAAAATGAAAATAGGATGTTCTTTCTAAAATTAATATAATTAGCCAGAATTGTGTCCAGTTAACAATAAACCAAGTTCTGTTTAGTCCTAATAATACTTCATTAGGTTTTTAAAAAATTTAGAATATGCTGCTTAAATGGGGAAGTCTTAGAATTGGCCTCTTACACAAAAGTCAGTTGCAAAGTGGTCTCAGAAGTCACTGGGTGTAGTATTGCCTGTGTTCTTAAAGAACATACATTTTTGGGGTTTAAGAAAAGATTTCACCTGTAAGATTCTACTAAGCAAAGAAAGAACAATTCATCTGCTGTGCCTCCCTTAAGCCATGGGAGATCCCTGAGGTCAAGACCTTATCTTTTGATCTTTGTAATATTAGTGCCTACTGCAGAATCTGTCATTTCATAGACTTCAGCATTCATTGAACACCTATTAAATGTCAAATTCTTTTAAAACATGGTTTCTCAACCTTGACTCCATTGACATTTTGGACCCAATTATTGTTTGTTGGGGAAGGGTGGTGTCCTGTGCATTATGAAGATTTAGTAGCATCCCTGACCTCTACCCACTAGTTGTCAGCAGCTGCAGTCATAGCAATCAAAGGACGTCTCCAGACATCATCAGATGTCCCCTGGGAAGCAAAGTTGCCCCATTGAAAACCACTGTTTTAAAGGGTTTGAGAGATAATTTACATTTTGTGAGATAAAAAAAAAAAAAAAAACAAACAAAAAAACCTGCTTTTAAAATTCTCTCTCCTCCATATGTACATATTTACAATGCAGTATATTTCTATATGTACAATATTATCTTTTTTATTTAATTTCTTTTAGAGACCGATCTCACTCTGCCCGCCAGGCTGGAGTGCAGTGGCACAGTAACAGCTTACTGCAGCCTCAAACTCCTGGGCTCAAGTTATCTTTCCACCTCAGCTAAGTAACTGGGACTGCAGGTGCATGCCACTAGGTCTGGCTAATTTTTAAATTTTTTTGTAGAGACGGGGTCTCACTATATAGCTCAGGCTGGTCTTGAGTTCCAGGCTGCAAGTGATCCTCCTGCCTTGGCCTCTCAAAGCACTGGAATTATAGGCATGAGCCACCACACTCAGCCTATATATGTTTTAGGTATATAAATTTTAGATATAATTTTAATAACATACATGTTATGTGTATGTATAATAAACACACCCATTCTTATAGGGGAGACATTTGGCTGGGAGTGCTCACTGTAGTCTTTTTTTTTTTTTTTTTTTCGGTGGGAATCATTATGACTCCAGTAAGTTGCTCACTAAATTTCATCTGTCACTGTGTTCCCGCTCAGATACAACTAAAGCCTATTGAAATTGATTTTTGTGTCAGTAACAGAGCAGGGATTCAGTAAGAACCTGAAAGCTTCCCTTTCATTACTAGTCTTTTTCCCCCGTATTACTTTAGATTTGGTGGGCCCTAATTATATTCCAGTCTTTTCCCTGCTGACATTTCTTTTGTTTTAATTAAAACTGCTGGAGGTTGGAGGACACTGTGGGAGAGGGTTTATTCATCAAAAGCCCAAATAAAGAGCCAAATGGGTCCCCATTTGTGTTCCTGCCGCCCCAAGAATGATAGCTGGGAACACTGTGGTCCTTTGCCTTTGTTTTTTGTCATGACACCAGTGTGGTCCTTTTTCTTTCTGAACAGGAGACTGCTCCTGCTGCTGCTGCAGAAGTCTGTTAAATGACTGAGACAGCACTGTGGGTGGACTGGCTTCCTGTCGAAGCCATACATTAGGCAAAATGAAATGCAGCATTGCCTTTTTATTATTATTATCATCTATTTCCCCCAACCCCCAGCCTATCGTGTCTACGGTCCAAAGCCAACCCTGTCCACTCCCAATCACCTGGTTGTAAATCTCAGACAATAGGGGCCAGCTTCGGGCTGCATTTGGCAACGCTGTGCAGGGCCAGGGGAGAGGATGTAATCTATCTTCTTAATCTGCAGCTGGGAGGTGGGATGGAGCGAGCAAAGAGTCTGCCAGAGGTCCTGAGGGGAAGACAGAGTTGCCTCATAAAGTAGTCCTTAGAGAGGGAGCTATTGATTTGAAATCTTTAAAAATGAGCCCTCCTTCTCCAAGAACAGTTGCATCGTCCTACCTCTAGTTAGTACCATCTCAGGAAAAGAGGAGGCAGAGGTGAATGGATGTTGGCAGGGCAGCGTCTGGACCTTGCTTTTCTCTTGATGCATCTTTCTCTCGCTGACCATTTCTTCTGGTAAGCTGTTGTGATTATGACATGCAGAATGCTAATGTCTCTAGCGAGCCTCCAGGGCCTATTTCAGTGACCTAGTTTTCTTAGTTAACACTTGGAAAAGAAAACAAAAACAGAACCTTGTTGAGCAAAACACTCACATCAGATCACATGGCTTTCCCCTCCAGTTATGACACGGTAAGCCATTCTTATAGTCCTCTTTCTTCTTAAGCTTCTGACACTTGTAAGTAGACATTTCACCAAATTCTATCAAGATTCTCCAAGGTGTAGCTCCTGATGGATCACAGGAATCTCTGTTCATTGTGATTTGTGGCAATTTACAAGATTCACTAGGCCTAGAAACTTGATGTTTTCCAATGTGATTTAGCACCTACCCTTTGCAAGATGCTGTCCCAGGCAATGTCCGAGGATTAAACAGGTTTAAGGTGGAGTTCCTGCCTTTGAGGGGCTTTCTGTTTTAGTGTGTAGAAGCCATGTGCCTGGGGGACTGCATTTTAAGGGCATTAGGGACTTACGGTACCCAGAGGAGAGAGAAGTGGGTTCCAATACAACTCACACAGGCTATTGTAAGTTATTAAGGGCTATACGCCCTCACATTTAACATTTTACAGGTTGTATCAAGAACCTTTTTCGTGTCTTAAGAGGATTATTGGCCTTTCTACTATCACTAAGTTCATGTATTTAAAAAACTTTTTCCTGGATTCTTAGATTTCATGGAGTACTAAAATCTCACTCTATTACCCCCCACCCACCACCAAAACAAAAACAAAAACAAAAAAACAAAAAACAAACAACAAAAAAACTGGGAACCAATATATGGTTGTTAACTTTTTTTTTTTTTTTTTTTTTTTTGAGACAGAGTCTAGCTCTGTCGCCCAGGCTGGAGTGCAGGGGCGCATCTCCGCTCACTGCAAGCTCCGCCTCCCGGGTTCACGCCAAATGGGCATTTTAACACCAAAAATAAGAATCCTACTTAAGTTGAATACCTCTTGTTTTCTGAAAAAATCACCACTGGGTCCTTATTTTTCACCTTTTACTGGAGTTGTATGTAAACTTTACCTTGGACTAGTGTTCAGGTACCAGGGTTTTGAATGCTGTTTATGGCTCCAGGTGCCATTCTTGGCTCAGGGGATAGGGAAGGCTATTGTGCTGGGTGCAGAGGAGTGGGATATTTGGAGAGGCTGAAGAGTTGGCTGCATGTACATATTTTGTCCCCATCTTTTGAGCCCCCACACCTGGGGGGTTAGTCCTCCCAGAAATGAATGTATAAAAGCCACAGATGAGGTCAGGCACGGTGGCTCACGCCTGAAATCCTAGCACTTTGGGAAGCCAAGGTAGGCAGATCACTTGAGGTCAGGAGTTCAAGACCAGCACGGCCAACATGGCAACACCCTGGCTTTACTAAAAATATAAAAATTAGCTGGGCATGGTGGTGGGAACCAGTAATCCCAGCTACTTGGGAGGCCGAGGCAGGAGAATCACTTGAATCCAGGAGGTAGAGATTGCAGTGAGCTGAGATAGTGCCACTGTATTCCAGCCTGAGCAACAGAGTGAGACTCTGTCTCAAAATAAATAAATAAATAAATAAATAAAATTTTTTTTAAAAGCCACAGATGATTGTGATAATTCTGTGGTATAAATTAGGTGAGAGCCAGTGAGAGCTTTGGTTTTGTGCTCATTTTTTGGGTTGAGAGGAGGTTACTGGGAAGTGTGTTCTTGGCTCAAGGCCCTGGCCCAGAGGCTGGCTCTTCTGCTTTTGAGCTCTCGTCACCCCTCAGCTTGTCTGCCTCGTCACTGCTGTCACTTCAGCTGTGCGTGCCTTTCCTGGGTACAGGCATTAGGCTCCCTGCCACGGAATCTGCATACATTAACTATTGTCTGCTAAAAATTGTGACTATTTGATTTTTTTCCCGTTAAGCATCCATTTTGATTTATAAACTGAGCCAAGCTGGCAGCCATGAGGACTGAAGAATCCTAGTTGCTAACAAAGAAAAATGAAACCTAGTCTCTTCTTCCTCACTTCGTGTCTGTGAGCGAGTCTCAGCTTTCAGTTGGCCTACCCCTGAACAGTCTTGAAAACAATCCATTTTCTGTCACTCAGAGGTGCCAAGCAAAGGAATTCACAGTGAGTGGTGTTGAGATGGAGAGTAATTGCCTGGGCACCATCCTGAGTCAGTGCCTTGCTTTACCTCTGCCACAAGTCTGGGAGCCATAAAGTCTGAATCACAGTTCTGCACATACGGAGAGCAGGGTTTCTAAGCCACCAATGAATGGCACATGTAGGCCAAGGAAACACAAAGGCTCCATTTAAACTGGGGAAGACTCAGGAATGGACATCGTGCCAAGTATACTCTGTGAATATTCATGTTACTTGATCATAAAGATCTTTGGAGTCTTTTCATAAAGTTGTCTTGTCTACCTCTTTGCCTCAAGACATATTGTATTAAAGAAAGGTAGCATTCCTAAAGATGTCCAGATAGATATTAACTAACCTTTAGTTTCAACTGGGAGTGGAAAAGCAGAGTTCACGTTTGCTATCATCATGACAGCTCAGAAGTAAAGCTAAAACCAATTTCTGGTTTCTCTGTGATCTATGGAAAGGGAAAGTAAATTGGTCTCTGGTCTCTCTGTAGAGTTTAAAAGAACTTCATCCACTTAAATTCATCTTCCAGCTTTTTATTTATGAGCAAAGTAATTATAATTCCTGCTTACAACCCCACCCTATCTGGTCCCATACACTCTGTGGCTGGGGAAATGTGGGGGTAAGGGAAACTGATGTAGACATGTGGATGGTACCAAGAACCCAAATGCAACCCTCAAATTTCATGCCTTGATTCAGTCTGTTTTTCAGCAAATATTTGCTGAGTCCCTGCTGTGCCAAGCACTATGAAAGCACAAGGGAAATACATATCCAATCTATACCTAAGTCCTCTTCATTTGGCTTCCTGTCCATTCCCACATTCTCCACCATTTCCATCCTAATCCAAGTTGCCATCATCCTTCACCTGTCTCCAGGAGGGAGCATGACCTTGGGTGAGGTGGCTCTTTGGCTAAGGGCCATTCCCAGAGAGGGACCTGACTGAGAGTTGTCAGGTACTTCAGTCTGTACTCAAGAATCTTGGTGGCACACTGCAGCATCTATGATTGATACACAGATGATAGATAGGTAGGTAGGTAGGTAGGTAGATAGATAGATAGATAGATAAGATAGATAGATAGATAGATAGATAGATAGATAGATAGATAGATAGA
>NC_045435.1:115994067-116050782 GCF_002776525.5 Piliocolobus tephrosceles
AGATAGATAGATAGATAGATAGATAGATAGATAGATAGATAGATAGATAGAATCAGGACAGGTGAGCCATAAAACAACAGCTGCCATTACTACATATTCTACATTCTGCTTTTTTTTCATTTTGATTTGATTTATTTTCATGGTTCTGGTGATGCTTGTTTTGAAAAAAAAAAAATGTGCTGGCTATGATCAGTGGGGTTGGGATAGGATGCTGTGGAAACACAAAGGTGGAGTACTCATTTGCAATTAGGAAATTGAAGAAGACTTCCTCAATAAAGTGGAGATTAAATCTAGGGTAGATAGGAAGGAGAATGAGCCACTCTCTACCTGTGTGTGAGGGTCCTTGGGCAGGAGGATGAAGATAGTGGGGGGAATGTGTGAATTTTCAACAAAGATGGTTTGCTTATGTACTTTGCCAGAAATAAATGTATGTGAGTGACCTAGAAATGAAAGTATTCTGTCTTCCGGGCTAGCCTTAGGCTAGCAGCTCAAAAACCCTCTTGCTCTTCCTTAAAAAATAACAACAGTAACAGAGGTGAAGCTTATATGGCTGTTAAAACAAAACTGTTGTTTTCTCTTGCATTCATTTTAGGGATGAGTTGAAGGAGTAGGGTATTGTGTTAATCGTACTTGAGTGATTTGGATTTCACCTGGATGTTGAATTATTTTACGTAGAACAAGGATGAGCATAGTTTGTTGCCTCAAAAGTGAGGGAGAAGAAGGGAAGAGGGGAGCCAGAGTAGTGTGTGTGTGTGTCTGAGGACCAGACTGAGCCATGCCCCTAGCACTGAGTGGCCCCAAGGCTCTGCCTCCCTTGTTTTGATGCCTTTCTTGTTCCTTTCTGGTGGGTATGCTTTTTATGCTTTAGGTCATTATCTGACATTAGGCTTGGGGTCCTATCAGAATATCAGTTTTACTTTTCTAGATTTAGTGTGTTCCCTAGATTTTGCCATTATTGGTTATTTCAGTAGGAAAAAAATAATTTAGTTCATCCTTTTATTAAAAAAATGACTCAGCAACTGCAATCTGACAGGACATTTTCTCTAATTTTCATGGAGAATTTTTTTTAACTCTTTTGTCTCCTTTTAGAAGTTTTTTCTTTTCAGAATTTAATTTTCAGTTCTTGGTTGCACATGTATTTTTTTTTTCATTCATTCATTTGTCCATTTTAGAGATGGGATCTTGCTGTGTTTCCCAGGCTGGCCTCGAACTCCTGGAGTCCAGCCATCCTTCTGCCTCAGTCACTGGGAGTACAGACATGCAACACTGCACGAGCTTCAAACATGTATTTTAGATCTAAATTTAGATGGCATCTATATTTGCATTTTAAATTTATCTTATAAGGAAAAATACATTAGAATTGGCGTACTATTACATTTTTCCTTCAAAATTCTATGGCAATAACATCCCCCTTTGCTGCACTGCCCCCAAATTTAAAAAATAATCATTAAAAAATAAGTTATTAAAAATCCTATATAAAGCAGAGATGACTGATTTGATATTTATTTCAAGTTAAGTAAAATATTAAAAGTTTGTTTTAAAAATGATTTTAAAAGTTTGGTGATAGAAATTTGTGATTTAGGAGCTGGATGGTAGGAGAGGGATGGAGGAGAAAGTGTCTTGAGTTTAGATGTGAGATTTTGGCCTCATCTCTAAAAGGAGAGGACTGGATTAGGCTCTTAGGGGCCCTTCCTACTCAATTCATTTCTGATTTCATAAAGTTGCCTCTTTAAAAACTGTCTTACAATGACTGTGCCTCAGGTTCCTAGTGAGCTTTAGGTCGGCTGACTCCCTGCCATTCCCTGCAAGTCTGCCTTAATCTGGATCATAACTTGGCCTGATGTTCTCTGGTGATATAAAAAACACCTCACGCTGGGCAAGTTGCTTCATGGCCCTTTCCCGATCAGCAAAGTGTGGCAGCTCAGCGTCCTTCCTGCTCTGGAGCGTGGGGATGCCTTTGCCTGGGAGTGAGCTGAGGCTGCTGATTGTTCCACCTCTGGGATCTCACATCAGCCCAAACTGCCATCCCAAGGCGTATTATTCAGTCATCTGTCAGACCCACTGAGAACTGCTGTTTCAGCTGGGAAATGAAATTTAAAATGGAAGAAACATAATGTTGTTTTCCTTTCCAGTGTTACCTTCCGTCATTTTCATAGTGGCTACTTAAAAAACAAACAAACAAAAACAAAACAAAAGACACAATAGCAACAACAAAAGCCATGTATACTAAGTTTTTTAAAAGAGCTGATACTGTATTTATTTCCACAAGAACTGCCCACTGCCTGTGTTTGAAATGTAATACAGGTCACTTTTATCCTGCCTCATCTCTGGCCTTGGGCCAGTACCATAGGCTAGCTTAGCCCTAGGCTGCTGATGGAAAGAACTAGGTGTTGAGGTGTCCTTGTAACAAATTATTCACTCAAAGAGGATTTCCTGCTTCTTAAGGACTTAAAAAAACTACTGCAAAGTCTCTCAAAATGCATGCTGGCAGACATGCCTCAGGGACTCCCTCAGGAATGAGGGGAATTGGGAGGCAGAGCAGACTAGAGTTGGGTGCTCAAGTCCCTGCTTGAACCAGGGGAGTTCACTTAAGGTTTTATTTGGGAAGAAGGTTGGGCTACAAATGGAGCCACAGGGGAAGGAAGGAAGAGAGGAGGGAAGACTAGAGAGGGAGAGAGGGCTATTAATCCTTTGAGGTCCTTGGAATAATACACCCAGGGACATGTTCGTTGATAGACAGAGGTGATGAGGAATTGACAGTGAGGTATCAGAAGACAGAGTACTTTAATTGAATCTAGAAAGAGAGAGTAAGTTGTCTGAGGAGTCAAGAAGGCAAAGGGTACCCCAGACCAAGAAAACATACCATCTGAGAGGCAAGAAACAATAAAGTACATTTATAGAAGTGCAAACAGTTTGTTCTCAAGGTCCACAGAGTAAGAGCAAGTGGGAGCCTACCAAGGTGGTGTGGCAGAAAGGGGGTCAGCTCTTGGAGGGCCTTGCAAGCCGTGCCCAGTGGTTTGTCTGTATCCTGTTACACATACCATTAAAATAATTTCAATGCAAATCAGCTATGTAATATCAGACAGACCTTCTGTATTTGCCTACATTTCCCCTACCCTCTTTCAGTGCTTTAGTAGATGAAGCCATTATTTAAGACATGATTTATAGCCATTACTTTAAAGTCCACTGTTGGTTACAAAGCTGTTGATTCCTTTGTAAGGGTCATCATTATGGCATCACAGACTCAAAAGAGGACGCTGTTGCTACTTCTTCCTTGTGCAAGATTGACTCGTGGTTTGCAGGAAAGGTAGCATTGCTGCTCTGCAAGAAAGTTAGTGTTCCTGGTTCTGTAGCAGTGGCACTTCTCTCCCTATCAATCTTGTGAAAACTAAATTTCTACATGCTCGTTGGTAGTGCTGACACGCACTCACTGCCCTCTCCACCAACCACTGAGCCCAGTCCCCCTACATTTTGTAGATGGGGAAATGAGGGCCCAGACCCACCTGATGGTCATGGGCAGAGCCTGGACAGGAACTGGGCCTCTGGGATTCTGGTCCAGGGCTCTTTACAAGGTAACACGCCACCCCCTCCCTTGATTTCAGGAAAGTTGAAATAAATGTGAGGGGCTGTATCTGTGACCATATTGGATTACTGACCTACTATCTCCTTCTTTGTGCTCTTTCCCCAGTGAGGAGGAAAAAAGGGCAGCAGAATGGGGGTCAAAAGCGGAAGGAAGCACTACCAGAATCAGAGTAAACAGATTTTTAAAGCTGAGATATGTGAGAAGAAAGAGGGCAGGCAGAATGGGCAGAAGTTAAAAGACCAGAGGAGTGGGGAAAATTAGGGTAGTAAGGGGGAGAAGCAGCAGAAACAGGGAAAAGATTCGAGAGCACGAAGATATAGAAGCTCTCAATTACAAAATTGACCCAATAATGTTTTCTACCACAATTTTTAAAAAATTTGATCCAACTAAGCTAGCACATTTTCATGAGCTTCAACTACTGAATCTAAATCATACCAGGCCAATCACTTTTTCCTCACCACAATTATATATGCCTCCTTACCTGTTGTTAATTCATAAACATGCCACAGCATCTATGGGGTAGGCCCTTACTATTCCACGTACTGGAAATACATTGATGAGACATGGTGCTTGCCTTTATGAAACATATAGTTCAGTAGGGAAGACAACATTTAAAATTAATCAGAAGACAGGACCGTACATAATTACAGCCAGCATCTGCTGACAACTAATCTGCATATGTCACTGTCAAGTACTTTGTATACATTATCTCATATCGTTCTCACTACAATTCTGTGCATTAGGTATTATTATTTCAGTTTTTGAGATGAGGAAACTGAGGCTTGGAAGGTTGAGGGACTTGCCTAAGGTCATGCAGCTAGGTTTTGAACCCAGCTGATCTTAGAAGCTGCATTTTATTGCCTGATAGCAGCAATAACTAAAATGTATTTTGGAAACTATATATAAAATTCATGTAAAAGTAGTGAGTATGACCATCTTTGCTGTTGTCTGAGAGTCACATATAGACATTGTATTTTCTCAAGGAGCAAGCAAAGAGAAAGAGTGCCCCCTTGGCGCTCCCTACGCGCTTCTGATTTTGCCCTGTGGTTGCTGCTTCACTGTGGTTCTAAAGACCAAAAGTGCCCACCTTGGGGAAGCAGTCCCTAATATTCAACACTGTCTCCTTGATCACAAATTTGGATTGATTGCTGTCTGTTTTATTTTAGGTTCCCTTTTAAATAAAGATAAATGAACAATCTCAGGTGAATTATAGCAGAATCATATCCAGTTAAAACCATTACAGGATATTTTAAGAATGAAAGAAACCAAAGTTTCTTCATCTACCAAGTGTTTTCTAACAGAGAGATATTTGTGTATTTTCCACGCAGGCCTAGCTCCCCTTCCACGTAAATCCTTCTCTCACTTAAGCTCTTGTCAAATGCCTTGGAGAGGAACTAGAACCAAATTGTTCATCATTGCATTCTTTATTTGACTTGACACCCACTGTGAAAATAAACAAAGCGACTGGGGGTGTTTTACAAAATAACCACTAAGTAGACATGGTGTTTCTGTGTGTGTCTGTCTTTCTCTCTCCCCCCACTGACATAGTACAGCACTGATCCAAGCAATTTTTCTTTATGGTTGGAATTGAACGCTACTATTCGTCATCAGAACTAAATCTTTTGTTATTATTTTTCCTTTACAGGGTCGTCATGTCAAAACGGGCCAGCTTGCAGCCATTAAGGTTATGGATGTCACAGGGGTAAGTGTCTTTATCTTGCCATCTCAATAGCCACGCAGATGCTCCTTGACTTACGACGGGGTCACATCCTGATAGGCCCATCATAAGTGGAAAATATCGTAAGGTGAAAATGCATTTAATACACATAACCTATCGAACATCATAACTTAGCCTAGCCTACCTTAAACATGCTCAGAACACTTACGATAGCCTACAGTTGGGGAGTCATCTGTCACAAAGCCTATTTTATAATAAAACGTTGAATATCTCATGTAATTTGTTGATTACTATATTGAAAGTGAAAAACAGAATGGTTATACAGGTACTTGAAGTATGATTTCTACTAAATGCATATTGATTTCACACCACTGTTAGTCAAAAAAATCGTACGTTGAACATTGTAAATGAGGGGTCATCTGTATATTTGTAATAGAGAAGTTAACGATAGAAAAAAAATTGTTTTCCAGAAAAATAATCTTCCTAAATACCTAATATCTTTACCCACTTGTGTTTAACATAAGGAAGAGTATGCAGTAGCTGACTGAAGAGATCATGGGTACATCACTCTAATTAAATGTGATACCTACACACTGCCTTATGTAGTTAGAGTGAATACTGTGTGCCAATAATTTACATAAGCACAACCACAGATATTTGCATATGAATGCAGAACAAGGATTTGAAGATATTAAATGAATAATACAGAGATTATACAGAAGAAATGAGTCTTAACTGTTTTCCCAAAGGTCTGCCTACCACTGGAGTAGACAGGAGCTTGGATGACTCTAAGATCCTAGTAGGATATTTAACATGAATATTTCCCAAAACAAAATATTACTGATCAAATAATCACAATAAACACAAATTCTTATCATTATAGAGCAACACTGAAACAAAATTTCTGCCTGGATAATCAAAAGCAATCTAAGAAATAGATTTTATTTTAAATACAATCTAATGTTTTCTGTCCTTTTGCTAGGCTTACTTAAAATATTTTAATGCCTTTTCAAGAGTACACAGCAAAAATCAGACTTGAAAGGATTCACTGGACATCAAAGGCATGTTAATAATTTTCTGTTGTCCTGGGGATTTTTCTAAGATGTCTGTCTGCTGAACATGAAAGCTGAAAGACCGAAGTCTTCCATTCAGCCCAGAAGTTGATTATTCAATATAAATAGACACAGAATGAATGGGTCACACAAAAGCATCAAATAAGAAAAACAAATAGGAAAACTAAATAAATAAATAAGAAAGACACACAGTGTGTCTGTATGACAAACTTCAACCCATACCTTTTGGGCTCACTTTGTTACCTTTGATAAGTATACGTTATATGATGGTTACCTATCATAATACACATTTCACTAATTATTGTTTACACCACACATTGTACTGACTTATGATTGATCTAAATTCCTCTTTAAGTTATATGTATTTTTAATGAGTAAAAGATTTTGTTCCTGTACATTTGTTACCATTTAGATAAAGTACTAATTCTTTTTATTTGTCTTAAATACATTATTTAAGTTTCAGGTGTTGCAAAAGTTCAAATATTTAGTCCCAGTTAGTTTATTAATTCACCTGGCCTTTACTGAATAATAAACTCCATGTTCATTATATTAATTCAGTTTAAGAACACTCTAAATAACAGAAGACTAAGCATAATAGAAGTGTCTTGCTCTCTCATGTTAAAGGAGCCTAAAGGTGGACAGCCCAGGGATGTATGTCAGTGATGTGGTAGAGTGAAGGATGTTTTTATCTTTCTCCTCCATCATTCTAATGCACGGCATCCACAGTTGCAGTTGCTTTATGGTTCAAGATATTTATTGGATTTCCATTGATCACACTTTATGGCAGGCAGAAAAGGGAGAACAGGGGAAGCAGAAGGGTACAAATGAGCCCCTTCCAGTGAAATATTTTCTACTTCCATACAACGTTACTACTTCTGCTTTCATTGCCCCTATCTAGCTGCAAGGGAAGCTAGAAAATATAGTCTTTTATTCTACTAATGTGTCTAGTTAAAAATCCAGATTCTATTAGTCAGAAATGAAGGGAGAGTGGATACTGGAATGGTCAATTATCAGGATATGACACAAAAATTAAGATCAGATACTGTCAGTCTCTACATAGAAACCCATTATAAATATTTAAGCATTTTACAAAGCTCCAACCACAGGACGAATCAGAATTTGTTTTGCAATTCAGCTGAAGTCATACTAGTGTATTTTCCTTGGATTGAATAGGATCCTTGCATAATGACATGAGCTTGGCAGTTTAACAGTTAATGGCTGTGGAAGGAGTCCAAGATATTCATGCTGTAGATTAAATTCTATTGTGTGGTTCTGAAGAACTATAGTTGAGAGTTCCACTGATGTCATTAATCTCGGTGCATAAAATGCATATTGATGCTCAAAGTATGACTCTAAACAATTTAAAGCCTCACAAGTAGAACCAGAAACTACTCAAGAACCACTATTGCTAGACCACTTTGCTTGGAATTGAAAGTTACAGTTATTTTTCCCAGGGTATGTATTGTCAGCTTAAGGAATGTCAGTTAGTCTTTCTAAACTGGGTTTCATTAAGCATCTAAGCCCTACAGAAGATGACTTGAGAGACTGTCTTCTCAATTTTCCCAAGGAGAGTACAGAGGTAAGGCCATTTTACATGCAAAGAAGTGTCAATCCATTACATAGAGTGGATGCGCTATAGTATTTAGGCTTAATTATCTTGGGGAACTCCTATTGAGGAGGGCTAGATAGTTTCTGTGATTCAGTCACATCATTGATGATTATTTAACCACTGACTTTTAACAAAGGCAAACATGGATACACATCAGGAAATGGTTTTCTTATTTTTGTGGTGTCCGATGTGGCATCAAGTGACTTTTGTATCACCCCCTTACACATCACAGTCAACGTAAGATTTCCTTTGTGAAACTCATGTGGTGCTTTTAGAAAACAATCTATTCTATTTTGCCATGTTGTCTTTTGTGTATTACAGAATGCTGTAAAAGCTTCTTACCAATTATTATAATTGTACTCATTATGGCTGCTCTGTTAAAAACTGAAATCAATTCTCAAAGGTTGTCTTTGTTAATTGTATGCTATGACCTACTACAAAGTTACTATAGTTTATTGTTATGAAACTGATAAAGCCACAAGCTTAAAATCCATTTTTAAATTATTGTTTTTATTCTATATCACTTCCTTTTTTATATAAAATAGCCATTGAGAGAACTGGATATAATGCTTATATCCTTCCATTTTTAGAGCTGAAACACTTCCAAATTTGCCAACATTTGCTTCAGAATTCGTGCTTAAACTCAGAGTAGGCTTTGAAGAACTTAAGTTCATGAAATCATTATGGAAATTTCCCCCATTTTGTCACAGTCTGGGGTTTACCTCTCAGCTGGATTTTTGCACTCTAGATTGACCTATGGCATCTAGGAGGAGCTAGACCCTCCCAGGTGGTGTTTCTCAAAGTGGACCATCAGCATCAGTGGGCAGTCAGCACCCCAAGGTACTCATGAGAAATGCAGATTCCTGGGCCTGCCTCAGGATTTCTGGGGTAGCCTCAAAATCTGCCTTTTCTATAAACTCTTTGGAGTGTCACACACATCAAGATGAGAGTACCACTTTTCTAGGGTCTTGTATTTACTTCTTTCTGGCCACCAAGTGTGAAGGAGCTATTTTTTTTTTTTTTTTTTTTGATAACCCTGTAAATAATCCCCATTTTCATTTGGGGATTCCTAAGTGTAAAGTAGTCCCTTTACAATGACACCCTGAGGTGCATATAAGACTTAAAGAAATTAAGTCTTAATATTGTAAGCTTTTCCCTTTACAATGACTGGTTGTGATTACTCAGGACATTTGAGGTTGTAGTACCAAACCTCCACCTAAACTGAATGAAGCTGAAAAGGGAATTTACCAGCTTGTATGAATTAAAACAACAAAAATCTCAGCAGGATGCAGAGAGTCACCTAACATGATCAGGATTTTGTCTCTCTCCATCTGTGGGCTCTGCTTTCGTCCCAACAGCAGCTGCAGGCTCATGTTTTCACTACCCCATTGCCATTAGTCCCTGCAAAGGTGCCAGTCTGAGTATCAGTGGTCCAGCTTGGACCATGTCCCCATCCCTGAGCCAATTCCTGACTCTCCAGTCCACGCCTGGGCTGGATGCCTGGCTCTGCAACCTACCGCAGGGACTGAGAGTTGAAGAGAGTTGATTTCTCAAAGAAAAACCTGAGAGTTATTATAGAAAAGGGTGGAAAAGATGCTGGGTGGGCAAAAACAGGAGAATTCTATGACCGTAATATCATACATTATAGTGAGTGTGTTCAAAAGTGATTTGATCCTTAAGTAAACTGTTTCTCTAGTTACATTTTTTATATTCATATCAAAAAGAATAATAATGGTAGCTAGCACTAAATGAGTGACTACTATGTGCCAGAACTCTTTAAAATACTTTCTATATATTAATTCATTTGATCCTCTCAGCAACTAACCAAGCAGGTTCCATGATTAGCCCCATTTTAGAGATGTGAAAGCCAGGCATTTTAAGTATCTTGCTCAATGTAACATGGCTGCCAAAGGAAGGAGTGAATATTTCAGCCTGAGCAGTGTAACCGCATCGTTTAAGTCTATCCTCTTAACCACATTGTTTTCAGTCTTCAATTCATGTAGTGTTTAATTTCATGTGATTCTTTTTTCATTGATTTATTCAACAAACATTTACTAAAATCTACTTTATGATAGGCACTGGAAATTTAAAGATGAAAAAAATGGTCTTTTGCTTGTTCACAGTAACACAACCTTGCCCTAAATATTTATAAATAAAGGTTACACACTTTATAACAAGGTTGTAGAATTTGTAAATAATGTTACTTGTAAACTTTGATGGGACTGTGAGGAGACAGTCCTCACTGAGGAAGCCCAGGAGGACAATCAGGTGAGGACTTTCTGGCCAAGAATACAGCCGGTGCCAAAGCATGAGGCTGGGAGGACATGTTCTGGAAACTGCACATAGCTTAGTTTCGAGGTTAAAAGTGCCAAGAAGGGGTTGATACAAGATGAATCTAGACATGTTAGGAGGGGCCAGGTCATGAAGGAATTGAATACTGTGACAAGGAGTTTACAATGTTTTTAATTTTCAGTTTTCTCAGTAGAACACTTTGATCAAATAGTCTTGGGAAAAACCCAATATATAAAAGAAATGTAAGGAGACTTTCTTTTCTTTTTTTTAAACCAAGGGTGGGAGACCATAAGTCCTGACTCCTTTCCTCAAACTACTACTAGAGCCAATGCAAGAGCCAGAAGTTGAACAGTAGAGTAATATGGTAGGATTGCCTACTAGGAGGATCCATGCTAAGCCCTGCTTCCCTGAATTCCTATTTCTGTCTTACTGAATTTCTGTAGGTGAAGCTTCTGACCTGCCTCCATCTCTTTCTGAAGAGTAAGAAAGTGGTCTTCTCCCAGTAGTAGACTGCTTTGCCCATCATTAAAAGGGTTCAGTGAATGCTTGCTGAAATTGCACAGAAAGAAAAGAAAAATCTTTTCATCTTGGGTTGTTTGGAAGAGTAAGGGGGACACATTGTTCCAAGTACATTTGGTTCTTTCATCCCAAAGGGAGGCAGTTCAGTGGCGTAATTAATAGTATGCACGTAATAGTATTGTTAATAATAATGACAATAGGCACAGGCCAAAAAGGGGCTAATACTGATTGCTTATTATGTGCCAAGCATTGTTCTTAGTACTTAACATGTATAAATTAATTTAATCCTTAAAACAACGTCCATTAGGAGAGTACTGCTGTTATATCTGTTTTACAAAGGAATTGACAGCAGAAAGCCCAAGAAACTTGCCCGAGCCCCACAGATAGTAAATGGCAGGGATGGAATTCAAGTCGAGCCAGTCGGGGCATACGCACACTCTCTACAGACATCTTATTATAGGATGAGAAATGGGAGAGTATTGCCAGAGCATGGCCTTCAGATTCAGAGAGAGCTGGGCTTATGTTCCACTCATCTTCTTAATGATGTGACCTTGGGCAAATCTTAACTTTTCTGAGCCACAGTTTTCTTATTGGTTAATGTTGCAAGCTTGTTTTGGGACTTAAATGGGATGTAATATCTTGTACCTAACACATAATAGGTCCTCAATACATGATTTTAATGGTTAGTGCCAGTAAGGTACATTGAATCACTGAATAAGACAGGCAATAGGAATGAAAAGATTTTAGTGTGCATTAAAATCCTCTAGTTGTGTATTTTGATGACAGCCTGATCTGTGAACTGCATGCCAACTTGTGTTAGTTAATTGCTGATACGGGTAAATAGTTTGCACTCACCCTATCTTTTTTTTTTTTTTTTTTTTTGAGACGGAGTCTCACTCTGTCACCCAGGCTGGAGTGCAGTGGCCGGATCTCAGCTCACTGCAAGCTCCGCCTCCCGGCTTTACGCCATTCTCCTGCCTCAGCCTCCCGAGTAGCTGGGACTACAGGCGCCCGCCACCTCGCCTGGCTAGTTTTTTGTATTTTTTTAGTAGAGACGGGGTTTCACCATATTAGCCAGGATGGTCTCGATCTCCTGACCTCATGATCCGCCCGTCTCGGCCTCCCAAAGTGCTGGGATTACAGGCTTGAGCCACCGCGCCCGGCCGCACTCACCCCAATCTTTACCACCTCAGTTACAGAGTTGTTAGCCTTACCCTGAATAGTATGTAGCTGAAAAAATGGCTTACTAGAGCAGGATCCAGGAAAGAAAGTGAAGCTAGATTCCAGAGGCTGAAGGCTGAAATCACAAGATTTAATTCATTCATTTGCTTGAGAATGAATGAGTGCATCGTGCTACGGAGTCATCCAGTGAACAAGACAGACATGGGCACTATCTTCTGGAATCTTATATTTCAGTACAAGACATTTAGTGGTTAAACAATAGCAGTCACAATTCTGATTAGCTTCCAAGCAGTATACAGAGTATGAAGAGAGAATTTAAGAAGAAACTGACCTAGCTGAGTGGCCAATAAATGATTTCTGAGAAAGTGACAGCTGTGTGAGATCTACAGGATGAGTAGACCTTGGTTAGCCAAGTGAAGGGGTAGGGGAGGTGCACCTCCAGACTGGGGAGCTTGACCTTCAGGTGATGTCAGCAAAGCTTAGGGATTCCCATCTGAGGCTCCTTTGCCACAGAGGCCCTCTGGACAGTTCTTTGGGACTTTTACTTTGGAGCCATTTATGTAGGTGTCTTTAGCAGACAGAATAGTCTGATCAAGCACATGGTCAAACTTTTAACAGAGAAAAGATAAACAAATGGCTTTTTGTCTTCATAATACCCTCCACCTTTTGTGCTATTTTCAGTGCTTCAATTCTGTATGCTATACAGCATGTAGAACTTGGAAAGCTTCTAGGGTTCTAAAAATGAACAACTGAGCTGCCCACTCCATGCACACTTTAGCATCTGTCCTCTTCTTGCATACAGATTAGACCCCTTTTGGTGGCTTATGTGTGCCTGGGTCTCTGCACATGTTAATGCATGCTGTGTGTATGGCCTGGGTGTTGGGCTTCTCATATGTATATGCTCACATGTTAGATACATTGCTTAAGAGCAAAAA
Source organism: Piliocolobus tephrosceles (assembly GCF_002776525.5). NCBI lineage: Eukaryota > Metazoa > Chordata > Mammalia > Primates > Cercopithecidae > Piliocolobus > Piliocolobus tephrosceles. The sequence continues at coordinate 116,006,939 of NC_045435.1, forward strand.
AATAGGCCTGGGGGCTACTATCTATACCTCCAAACTAATAAATGTGAGCAATAGTTTTTAAAAATATTTTTTACATCATAATAGTTTGTATTCACTGTTCCTTTTACTTGTGTACCTCAAAGCATTTGATCAAACTTATAATTAATTCCTTTAGCCCCCTAGTGGGGTGGAGATGCCTGTAGATGAAAAAATTGGCACACAGAAACTGGGGTGCTTGGAATCACTGACTGGGCTGTTCAAAGCCTGATTTCCAACCACATTCCCAAGCAGTGGAATACAAGGTCTCCTTCTGCAAGTCCATCCTTTCCTTTGTGCTGTCAACACTTCCCATCTCATATTTATTTCCCTCTTTTGACTTTACCAGGTCCTCTCTTGTTGAGCTCTGTTTTTCTTCTTTGACTTGACTTCCTCATCAGTATTTTGGATTTCTGTTTAATGACTTGGGCAGTTCAGCTTTTATTTTTATTTATTCATTTTTCATTATACTTTAAGTTCTGGGGTATATGTGCAGAATGTGCAGGTTTGTTACATAAGTATACACGTGCCATGGTGGTTCGCTGCACCCGTCAACCCGTCATCGACATTAGGTGTTTCTCCTAATGCTCTCTCTCCACTTGCCCCCCACCCCCTGACAGGCCCCATTGTGTGATATTCTCCTCCCTGTGTCCATTAGTTCTCATTGTTCAACTCCCACTTATGAGTGAGAACATGCAGTGTTTGGTTTTCTGTTTCTGTGTTAGTTTGCTGAGAGTGATGGTTTCCAGCTTCATCCATGTCCCTGCAAAGGACATGAACTCATCTTTTTTATGGCCGTGTAGTATTCCATGGTGTATATGTGCCACATTCTCTTAATCCAGTCTATCACTGATGAGCATTTGAGTTGGTTCCAAGTTTTTGCTATTGTGAACAGTGCCACAGTAAACATATGTGTGCATGTATCTTTACAGTAGAATGATTTATAATCTTTTGGGTATATACCCAGTAATGGGATTGCTGAGTCAAATGGTATTTTTAGTTCTAGATCCTTGAGGAATTGCCACACTGTCTTCCACAATGGTCAAACTAATTTACACTCCCACCAACAGTGTAAAAGCATTCTTGTTTCTCCACATCCTCTCCAGCATCTATCGTTTCCCGACTTTTTAATGATTGCCATTCTAACTGGTGTGAGATGGTATCTCATTGTGGTTTTGATGTGCATTTCTCTAATGACCAGTGATGATGAGCATTTATTCATATGTCTGTTGGTTGCATAAATGTCTTCTTTTGAGAAGTGTCTGTGCATATCCTTCACCCACTTTTATTTTTCCTTCATTAAAAGTTCTTTCTCATTTGAAACCTGCTGACTTCAATAAGCTTTCAAGACCAGGGACAGGAACTGTGCATTATCCATCTTTGCACCCCATGCAGAGCGTGCTAAGGTCGAACCTGGCACTGGCACTGGCACCTAGTAGGTGCTACATTATGTATTATGTATGTGTATTATATGTATATCATTATATATAAAATTATATATATAGCATTACATATAATATGTATAATGTAATAATTATAATAATAATATATAATTTAGTAATGGGCTTGCTGGGTTGAGTAAATCATTCTTCACTGATTATATGAATATATATAACATACATAATATATATTATATATTTTATAATTATATATTTTATGTATTATATATAATATACATGTAATGGTAGACATATAATACACTTATATAATGCATATATAGTATATATAATGTAAAAACATATGTGGAGTATAATGCATATTTATGTAAAAATAAATATAAAAACAAGATTAGAAAGCCAGGTGAAGGAAAAGCAGATTGAAATTACAGGCCACAGAGAACTTGCTGTTTATTTTTCCCAATAACCAAAGCCAAAAGGAGGGACATTATAAATTACACTGTTTATACTATCAGGGAAAAAAAAAAAAAAAACTCATTCCAATTCCTGTGGGCTGTTACCTGAATTGTAAGTCTAGGATCCTTGAAGATGTAAGCCACACCTTTTATGGTAGACTTTAGCCACATGAATGACATTATTGCAAGGTTTAAAACTTGTTTACTTCTGTGTTACTTGAGTTTGGGTCTTTTTGTTAATTCGTGGTTTTCTTGGGAGTCATGCCTCAGTGCAGGCTTGGGTATAAGAAAGATGTACATCAGCCTTTTGTTATCTACTCCTTTAAGAGACTCCACTTCATTGTAAGAGAAAGCAGGTCTTAGCCTACTGGCAAAGAAAAGCCCTGCACAATGTCAGTCTTGTGGAATATCCTAGTTTTGACACTTCATAGCTCTCAGACCCTGGACATATTGCTTGACTTCCTTATTCTACATCTATAAATGTGGATAATGCCACTTCTCTCACAAAGTTAGTGTGAGATGTAATATATTAATCATTATTTATAAAGGGTTTCAGAACAATATGTAGAACACGGTATTCAGTGCATATTATTGTTATTATTACCAGTTCTTTTGCAGACAATTTTTATTTTTCTGTTTATAACACCAAAAGCCTCCAAAGTAGACAACATACTACCCTCTCTCCAGCCACACGACCTTGGCAAACACTTTCTCTGCCAGGAAAATGTTTCTGTCCCAATCACACTACATCACATTTTCTCTTTTTCTCTTCCCAACTGGGTAACTTTCACCTAGCCTTAAGAACTCAGCTCAAGGCCGGGCGCGGTGGCTCAAGCCTGTAATCCCAGCACTTTGGGAGGCCGAGACGGGCGGATCACGAGGTCAGTAGATCGAGACCATTCCTGGCGAACACGGTGAAACCCCATCTCTACCAAAAAAAATACAAAAAACTAGCCGGGCGAGGTGGCGGGCGCCTGTAGTCCCAGCTACTCGGGAGGCTGAGGCAGGAGAATGGCGTAAAGCCGGGAGGCAGAGCTTGCAGTGAGCTGAGATCCGGCCACTGCACTCCAGCCTGGGCGACAGAGCGAGACTCTGTCTCAAAAAGAAAAAAAAAAAAAAAAGAACTCAGCTCAAACTTAGGTTTCTTGATGTTAATTAGATCAGCTACCAGATACTTCTCCTGGTAGTAATTTTGCGTATAACTGTCATTCTTTGATTCATATCTGTGTCTTCCACTAAACTGTAGTAAGCTTCATTGTGGCAGAACTTGAATCTGTTATGCCTATTGTAGTGTGATTATATTATTGGCATTTAGCATTATGACTAGAATATAGTAGGCAGTAGGCACTTAGTAAATAATTCTTTTTTGTTCTTTACATTTTTTTTTCAACTGTTATTTTAGATTCAGGAGGTACATGTGTAGGTTTGATGCTTGACAGGTGTGATGTTGAGGTTTGTGACAAATGACTCTGTCACCCAGGTACTGACCATAGTACCCAACAGTCAGTTTTAAATCTTGTCCACCTCCCTCCCCACTCTAGTAGTCCCCAGTGTCTATTGTTATCATCTTTATGACCATCCGTACCCAATGCTTAGCTCCCATTCATAAGTGAGAACATGCAGGATTTGGTTTTCTGTTTTTGCATTAATTTGCTTAGGATAATAGCCTGTAGCTCAATCATGTTACTGAAAAGGACATGATTCCATTCATTTTTATGGCTGCATAGTATTGCATGGTGTATGCATACAATATTTTCTTTACCCAGTCCCCCATTGATGGGCACGAAGGTTGATTCCATGACTTTGCTATTGTGAATAGTGCTGCAGTGAACATGTGAGTGCAAGTATTTTTTTGGCAGAACAATTTGTTTTCTTTTGGATATATACCTAGTAATGGGTTTGCTGGGTTGAGTAAATCATTCTTGAATGAATTATTTTAACTTAGAATTAATATATACAGCAAATTCAGGTGCTGCCTGAGGAATGTCCTGGTAAAGTCCTGTCAATGCTACAATGAAGAGATAGGGACTTAGACAACTCATTGGACCACTCTGGGCCTGTTTCCTTAAATCTATTAGATGTAATAGATTTATTACATCTAATTATTTATTGCAATCTATTGTAATTATCTATTACAATCTAATTTATTACAATCTGTTAGATGTAACAGATTTAAGGAAACAGACCCAAAGGTGCGTAACTTGACCCTGAGATAATTTTAGGTGATTTACATGCTTAATTCTCATTTAATTTTAAATATATTTTAACATATAATAAACTGTGATTTAAAAAGCGGACCTCAAACTGTATGTTATACACCAACTTTGAACACACTGGAAAAATGCCAGCTTCTTAATTTGTGCTGCTAGGTTATCCTATTCATGTGCAGAGTGGCATTGATTGTGAAGATCCTACTAAAATTTCAAGGCATGCTCTTAACTATTTCAACTATTTATCTTAGAAAATGAAGATTTTTCTCCATCCTATAGAACTGAAAGAAAAATGAAAATTAATAAGATATTGGAGCTGATGTGTAGCTTTAAATTTCTTTCTAATTTTGTATTCACACTTCTTTGTTGTCACTGACTAATTGTATAAGTAGATATTGCATAGTTAAATAAATGTTTACGGATTTTAAAAATTTAGTTTTTGTCAGCTATATATTTGCATCCTGAAAAAAACTTATATTGCAGGTAGGGATTTCACTATTTCAAATTATTTTAGAAGCTTTTTTAAAACCACATTCTAGATCATAGTGATGATCCCTTCAAATTCTTGTAGCCTGTGGTCCTTTAACGATAAATTGTCTCCTACTTTTTGCCACATTCAGTCAATGCTGAAGGTGAGAATGACAGATAACACAAACACCTGCTTAATGGCAACAGCTGCTGTGAAAGCCGTGCAGATGAGCGGGAGCAGAGATGGTTCTAGCTAGTGTTCACCCATCTATGGGATGGTGTCATTTATGAATCTGTACACCTTATACTTCTCTCTAGACTTCATCCGGACCAGTCTCTTGGACTTGCTGTAGGAATTACATAGTTTTATTCCTGTGCCACAGATTGAGAGTTAAATGTTAGGCAGACTTTATTACAGAGCATATAACTAATAATACATTTTTTATTCCATTTTTAAATCCTAGCATATCATAGGTACTTAAAAAGTGTATTCCCCTGTGTAATCAATCTGCAACTTAAAATCCCTTCTTTATTCCTTGAAGTCAATCATAAGCAAATATTATTGTATGCTAACAAGCTCCTCTAATTGGAAGACCAAAGTCAGGGTTCTCTTCCACCCTGGCTTAAGATGCTCTTCAACTCTTCTGATTAACAGCTTTGGTTTTGGTCACCATGGATAACTGCCCTTTGTTTGACTAGTGGTTTTCTGTATCGAATTATGAATACTGGCTTTGGAGTCAGACAAATCTGGTCTTGAATCTGAGGTTTAATGTTTAAAATATGAGTGAACTTGGGAAAGTTACTTAACTTCTCTGAGACTCATTTTACTCATTTGTAAAATAGGATCCAGCTTCATAGCTGTTCTGAGTGCTCAGTAAGATAGTTCCTACATAGCTGCTGGTACACAGTAAACATGACATGAAGGTTTGGCTTTGGCTATATTTTATGACCACATGGTGATGTCATGTTGCCATCAGAGGTGGTCAGTGGCTTAAAAGCATTAACTGGAATTATCTATTTCCTTGGGTTTGAAAACTGCCTATCTTCCCATGGTTTCTCATCTTCTGGAAGGCCAAGCCCGGTTTCTCACATGGGGGCTGAAGGGTTCTCTGGCAAGCTGTAGGAGAGGGCCAGTCTCAAGGCACAAGTGCTTTTCGGGCCTCTGCTGCATCCCATTTGCTAATGTCCCCTTGACCAAAGCAAGTCATGTGGCCAAGCCCAGGTTCAAGGAGAAGAGAAATGGACTTCACCTCTTGATGCAGGTAGGACACATATCATGGCCATTTTCTTTTTCAGTCTACCACAAACACTAAGCAATAAGTAGATCCTGTGATCTTGAGAAATAATATTATCTTATTTATATTAATACTAAAGCTACATTTAAATAAGCACTTAATCATTTCTAAACCCTGAGAAGTGGCTTACGTAGGTATTCTTATTCCTATTTATAGCTGAAAATGACTGACATTAGGAGAGTTAAAATGCCATGGCTGAGGTTAACATAATGAATATGACTGGATTTGGAAGTCTTCTGATTTAAGTAATGCTTCTTCCTACAGTACCGGACTTGGCTTATTGAAGTTACTCTTTTAAATGTGTGATGATTTGGTACCACTACTTTATTTTTCATTATTGCCCAGTGGTCATTAGTTTATCAGAGGGCTTGATCCTTGTGCTTAATACTTAAGATTTAGAAATAGTACATTTACAAAGTAGAGGATATTCCTCCCTTAGAACTTTTTAGTTTAATTCTAGCCTCCTTTGCTCTCTTTGTGTTTTTGGAAAGCATTGTAACTCATCTCCCTTGATGGGTCATATCGTGAGAGGCTGAAGTCTTTGCAGCATGGTTAAATGAATTCTTGTCAGTAGTAAGGGTCTTCCTTCCTATTTCACTGAATACCTTACTGCCGTCTGTGCCCTAGACTAAAAATCTGGATAAACAGTAGCCCTGTAAGGCCTGCTAAATTGCATGCTCACTTAAAAGGTTGCATAAGATCAAGGATTTATATTGTAGAACTACCTAACCATGACTTACAGTGGTTCCATAAGTGTGTTTGGAAACAGTGCAATTTAAACCTAAAATTCAAGTGATTTACATTTTGGCCTTCCTGTCCTTTTATTTATTTATTTTTTGGTTACGCAGATTAGTAATAACATTTACTTCATAGTACACTTGATAACACACATCCTTTATCTAATTACCACAAAATGCTGGGACTTAAATATCTTTATCTCATTATAAATGAGAAAACTTAGGGTCCAAAAAGGTAGGTGACTTTCTTGGGGTCCTGCCGCCAGAAAGGAATGGTACTCAAACTCAACATGCACCCCATCTGCCCACCCTCATCTTTCTGATCCCAGACCCAGTACATATGCTGTCCTTATTGTCATATTGCCTCAGTTTACCTTTGAAAAATGATGGAGAATGACTGACTTTATTCTGACCTCCAGTACTATTTATTTTGGATTTAATTACATAGTTCTTCTGCTATTATTTAACTGTTCTATAAGCTCTTATTTTCTTAATGACATGGTGAGCTTTTTATAGGCAGTCCCCCGCTCCTCTCTCTTTCCCACATTACCCACTATCCTGCTAAGAACCCAGGAGGCAAGCGGTAAATACTTGTAGAAGCAGGCTGATTTCTCACTAAGAATGATTGATGCTAAGATTGACAGGCTGCAGTTGGAAAGTGATCCGTGTCTTTTATTACCTCACGTAGTTGCCTTTTTAATGGAAGCAGCTGTCGATGCTGTGCTGCCCACAGAAACCCTCAGGTCGTTTTTCTCCCTTTTTCTATTTAGGCTTCCCCAGAGTACATCTGCTCACATCCTACATTCATCCACAATTATTTGGCCCCATACAGCAAGTTTAAAATAGCTACTGTGCACCATAGTAAGACATTGGAGGTGCGCTGTAGGGGCCCTTCAACAAGTTGAAGGCCGGTGAAGGTCATTCTCTCCATGACCTGCAGTGAAGGCGTGGGGGATTTCTGATAGCTGCTGAGAAGAATAGGTGGTCAGCAGTGTGCCTTCCCCTGTCTCGCCCCTTGACTCCCTTCCCCGCTGTTCTGGCCACATGCTTCTCCTTAGCTCAGCATCCCAAGCATATATGCTATTTTGAGATTACCTAGTCTTCAGCTTAGTTAAGCCATGTGATATGTAACACGCTTTACTTCTCCTAGTAAGGAGGGGATTTGCAAATCCCCTTCGTTTTTTCCTAAAGCTTATTTTAGTAAGTAAGCATGGTCAGCAAATGTCAGCACTTCACTACTCTCCTTACTCTATTCTTACCTGTTCCTTCTGACATCAACTAATGCTGCTCTAGGCATTGGGCTCTTTGCAGTTATTTGTTCTTTTAGTTGCATTTATTCACAGGCACTTTGCTTGGTGCTAGGGATGTTGTAGAGAACAAAACAGGCAGGATTCCTGAGTTTACGGTTCTTACATACTGATAAGGAGAAAAGACCTTAATCAAATGATAAATGTGGGCGGCAATTCTGATAGGTGCTACAAAGGAAAAGATACATGGTGATTCATGGGGCTAGAACCAAATTGGGCAGATCAGGGAACTTTGCTGGGGAAGGAACTTTTGAACTGAGATCTGAAGATCTGGAGAGGACAGCTTACAATATATAGAGAAGAGAGTCGAATAATGGGGCAATCATGGGACATACCTCCATACCAATGTCAACAAATGCAGCAGGTATGTGAAGGAGTGTAGGGGCTATGACCAGATGCAGTGGGGAGACTTGACATTGCCTGAGAGAATTAAGGAAGAGATCCCTGGTGAATGTCGATTAAACTCAATCAGGAACGGTGAGTAGAAATTATGTGAAGAAGAGGCCGGGGAAAGAAGACAGCACATGAGAGACTGCAGGAAGTCCCAGTAATGCAGAGATACTGGAAGGAGGCAGTGCAGCGAGTGGAGGAGGGTACAGACAGGGGACACCATGGGTAGTTTTCCAGGTCATGGCAATGTCACATCTTACACACAGGGACAGTCATAGCTTACTGCTGCATCTAAAAAAATTATCCTGAGGTAGAAACTTTCTCCCCCAACCTCAACGATAAAACACACTTCTGCAGTCCAACCGATGTATAAACATCAAGAAAATAAAATTATGGGAGGTCACACCGTCTCCACCAGCACTGCCAGGACCTCTGCAAAGGGTCCGGGTTGGTGGATTCCAAATCAAAATTCACAATGAATGAAACCTGAATGTTAAGAAACTAACTCTGTAACAGAGTTGTCTCTTTTTACATCCTCAGCACCACCACCTTTCCCCCTTTCTTTCTAAGCTGAGTTTCCTGAAGGTGAGCTGGGTACTCCTGCTTTGAGAACTTCCTTAGATCTAGAGAACTTACCTTTGCTCCCTTTCCCATCTGACTTTCATTATCTTCAGTCAGGTACTTCAATGAAAGGAGCCTTCAAAGAAAATGAACCTAACAAAATTTAAATCTGAAAAGCCCATGGTTTTAATATATTTTACTTTCCTCAATCTTTCTTATACCAGATAGGATCAGTAATGGCTACTTGATGTACGTAGTTCCCAGAGGCCCACAGTGAATTTTATCTCAGTTGTCTTTCTACCTTGATCTCGTCTAGTTTTCCAAGAGACCATGCTATGCCTGTTTGTTGTAGAAACAGAAGACTCTCTTAGACAGCCAATGTGTTATGTTTTAGAATTGTTCTTTGCCCTCATATGTAATAATTATGCTTATTTGCCACCAAGGAAGAAAAACCTTAAGAAAGAACTTAGATGGTGTTGAAGAACAGAATCCTACTAACAACAATAGATTTTCATGACAGAATTTTTATATTGTTCTCATATAGGATGAAGAGGAAGAAATCAAACAAGAAATTAACATGTTGAAGAAATATTCTCATCACCGGAATATTGCTACATACTATGGTGCTTTTATCAAAAAGAACCCACCAGGCATGGATGACCAACTTTGGGTATGTAGTACTGTCCAAATTTGCTTTATTTACATGAAGAACAAACAGGGCCAAATGGTTCGTTTTTCTATCCTCATGACTAAATTTGATTAACTCCTTCTTTAACCCTTAGCCCCCATGATGTCCGTAACATATTGTTTTCAGGATTTTCTCCCATTTCCTTGAATGCCTATCTTTTCAGTATCTCTAAAAATTCCTTCTATCCCTTAATATGGACCATCCCCAAAGCCAATTGTTGAGTTATCTGTTTTTGTTTCTGTTTTTGTTTTTTTCACTAATTGACAAACTTTTATTGCGTTTTTATTTTAGGCACCATGTTATTTACAGTTTATGAATTGTATCATTTATTTTGCTTCTTTGAGTTAGGTATTATTATTTCCCTAATTTCTTGAATGATGAAACTAAGGTTTACAGAAAAAATGAGTAAACTGTTCCAACGTCTACATAGCTAGCAGGGATGGAGCTAGGATCTAACCAAGCTCTATGTGATTCTCTGTCTATCACTGAGGTGTGGGTGACTCTGAAACATAAACTTTAACTCCATAGGTAAAATAGCTAATATAGTGTCTGGTACCAAGTAGGGACTCTGCAAAGGTTATTTTCCTTTCATGTTTCCCCTAGTCCACTTAGCTATGTGCCGCAGTCCTTTATCTTTGACAGTCTAAGAGGCAGCTCTAATTGGCTGTCCCACCAACGAGTTTACTGTGTTTGATACCAAACCCTATCGCTGCTCTGCCAAGACCAGACTGTCTTTTTCTCACCTTCCTGGTTTCTGTCCTTGGAACTTCTATTCACTTAGTCCTTCAGCAAGATTATAATGCTGTATTGGTTTGGCCTTCCCTTGCCAATTTTATTATCACCTCCCTAGTATGGCCCATTCAGTGGAAGCCTGGACTTTACAGTGGCCTCCTCTGTGTTGATCTACTTTTCTTTCACCTTCTTCTTCCCTCTAGTATGGGCCCATTCAGTGTATGGGCCCATTCAGTGGAAGCCTGGACTTTACAGTGGCCTCCTCTGTGTTGATCTACTTTTCTTTCACTCTTTCTTCTTCCCTCTACCTTCCATCCTTCCGTCCCTCCTTCCCCTCTTCCTCTCTCTCAATTTCTGTTCATCCCACATGTCGTTGTTATATTAATATTTCTAAAAATACCTTTTTAACCCCTTACCGTCTTGCTCATTTTCCAGAAGTTTTGTATGTGCCTAACACAAAAAATTTACTGAATTAGCAAGAACCTACTGTATGCCAAATACTGTGCTGAGCTGTGTGGATCCGGTAATGGCTATTTCATGGAGAATTCCCAAAGTACTCAGCCTTGGGTAGAAGTAACTATTTTATTGCATCAGACATTTCCAGTGCAGTGAAGAAGACAGAATATAGACAGTGAATACGATCACTGACCAAAAAAGATATAAAAATGTTAGCTCATAAAACTAACAAGATTTTCATGGCATTTAATATGAATACTCAATCTTTGGAAATGAACCATTGGAATTATTTTTTTCCATGAGACTCATCTCCAAATTTAAAAGAAAAATTATTTGGGGGTAAACACATTTTATATAGTTTATGTGATTCTAAAAAAGTTATAGTAGATTTTCATTGAGGCCTCTAAATGTATAATAGATATAAATATGAATATTAAACATACAAAAGCAGTGGGAGAAAATAAATGTGACTGTGTAGTACTAAAGAGAGATATATGACAACAAAGGGATACACCATAAAATAGAATTTTGATGGACTTGACTATATACATATTTTAAATGTCTTCTTAACAAAAAACATAAAGTAAAAATGCAAATAACTGAGTAAAAATATTCATTTTATATATAATGAGCAAAGAATTTAGTAGCCGTCAGAGATGAAGCATTTTTATAAATCAATAGGAAAAACATGAAATTACTAATAGCAAGATTAAGGAAAATGTTATAACCAAAAAAGTAAGCAATATAAATTATCAATAAAGGTGTTATTAAAAGGCTATTCTTACTAACAATGTAAATCCACAAGAAAACAACAGATACCATTTCTTGCCTAGTAGATTGGCAAAGATTTTTTTTTAATTATAATGCCCGGGATGGACACTCATACCCACTGCTCGTGGAATGAACACTGGTCCAACGTATTAACTCAAGGGCAATTGGCACACACACACACACACACACACCCCTTCCAAAGCCAGCACCTTACTTTTGACTCCATATTTTCACAGGCAGGAATGTGTCCTAAATAAAGTCACTTATTTAGGTAACTACATATAAAGATATATGTAGAAGTTAACCAATAGGGAGTCACTTAAGGGAGAGTGCAGACAATTAAAATGATGGAGCTCCACATTTCTAAATGGAGAAGTATTAACAATTGTAGTAGGGGCTGGGCACAGTGGCTCATGCCTATAATCCCAGCACTTTGGGAGGCCAAGACGGATGGATCACTTGAGGTCAGGAGTTTGAGACCAGCCTGACCAACATGGTGAAACCCTGTCTCTACTGAAAATACAAAAAAATTAGTGGGGTGTGGTGGTGGGTGCCTGTAATTCCAGCTACTCTAGAGGCTGAGGCAGGAGAATTGCTTGAACTCAGGAGGCGGAGGTGGCAGTAAGCTGAGATAGCGTCACTGCACTCCAGCCTGTGTGACAGAGCGAGACTCTGTCTCACACACACACACACACACAAATAATAAAATAAAATAAAATAGGACTTTGTAAAGCCTTTTGAAGAAGTTATAATTAGATATAGTTTGTTTTCATTTTTGTGGAAAAAATACACATGTAGTGACATGGTGGGGATATCTGATATAATGTATACTAATTGTGTTGAAAATATTTATTTTGAGGTAGTAATTTCAGTAATTTTATTTTAAAAACATTTTTATTTTTTGCGCCTGCGTTTTTTTTTTTTTTTTTTTTTCCCCCTAATCTTTCTGTTTAGTACATTTTCTTTTAGAGACAGGGTCTTGCTCTCTCCTTCCGGCTGGAGTGCGGTGGCACAGTCAGAGCTCACTGTAGCCTTAAATACCGTAGCTCAAGCAATCCTGCTGCCTCAGCCTTCTGAGTAGCTCGGACTACAAGTGCATGCCACTATGCCCAGCTAATTTATTTATGTTTTGTCTCACTTTCTTGCCCAGGCTGGTCTCAAACTCGCAGTCTCAAGCGATTCTCCTGCCTTGGCCTCTCAAAGTGCTGGGATTACAGGTGCAAGCCACTGTACCTGACCTGAAATTTCTCTTAAGTTCAGCATCTGAACCCTTTCTGCTGCTTCTTTTGTTATTGCTACCACTGGGAGGTCCTTGCTCCTTATAAAAAACTGTCTGCTCTCTGAGGGCAAGGATTGTGTCTTTTGCCTTCCTCTGCAGCATTTGGAAGGCACTGGGTAATATGCTGACAAAATCATTGGTTAATGAATGAAAATTATATTGTTAGAACAAAACCTGGTTGCAACAGGTACTTTTGAGAGCTCAGTTTCCCTGAGGCCTGCAGATATGATGGCCTGCAGCATATGATGAGGTGGCGTGAGTTAAGATTTCTTTGTGTTTCCAAAGGACTTCTAAGTTGTCAACAATTTAGCATTTTAGCAATGACCCTGAATTGCCAGAAGCTGCAGCAGATGACGCGTAGAGAATGATAGCTATTATCCCGCCAGTTCATTATGAGCACCCTGGAAGTCCCCCTTGTGCTCCCTCTCAATCACTGCCACCCCAAGGAAAACTGGTATCCTGACTTTATTCTCCCAGTTGTATTAAGATATAATCAACAAATAAAAATTGTAATTTGGCTGGGCATGGTGGCTCATGTCTATTATCCCAGTACTGTGGGAGAGCAAGGCTGGGAGAATTGCTTGAGCCCAAGAGTCTGAGACTAGCCTGGGCAACATAATGAAACCTCATCTCTACCAAAAAAATTAAAATTAAAAAAAAGAGAAAGAAAAATAATTTGTATATTGTTGGTGAGGATGTAGAGAGAAGGGGACCCTTGTATACTGTTGGTGGAAATGTAAGTTGGTATAGTCATATGGAAAATACTATAGAGATTTCTGAATAAATTGGAAATAGAACTACCTTATGATCCAGAAACCCCACTTCTGGGTATATTTCCGAAGGAAATAAAATCAGTATCTCAAAGAGGCATCTGAGCTCCTGTGTTCATTGCAGCATTATTCATGATAGCCAAGGAATGATAGCTATTTTATAGTTGTCTGTAAAAAGGTGTTTTCTTTGGTCAGGGCTATGGTTCTCAATTTTAAAAAAGCATTAATATAGCTTTAGAACCATCTCCCAGCTTATCACCTGAGCTGGAACAGCTATTTCTAGATAAGCCACACCTAACTATTAATTTCCTTCATTTTGTGAGATGGGCCAGATAGGATAGTTGGTTTTCATGTTAAGTTGAATTATTAAAATTGGGGTAGTTGGGGTGTTTATTTACAACTCGTTGATTGAGGGAAGGAGAGGGGTGGTCAATAGGGCTTGACTCTTTTTCACTTTTTTCCAGATCCTGAGATGTTTTAAGCTGGAAGGAGAATTAGTCATGATAGACTTTGCTGGGTCCAGTGAAGTTAATTGACTTTCCCCGGGCCTCAAAACTCATTAGTGGATGATGCAGGACCAGACTGCAGACATCCTAAAACATAACACTTTAGCTTGGTCGGAAGTTCTGTGAAAGCACCCTGGAAGTTTTTGTTAAAAATTGAGCAAAATCTTCAGTCCATTTTCAGATAGGTACCTGGAGAAAGCAGCACACCTGCTGGCATCTGCATGGTGTTAATGGAAGGTATTGTACTCTGGAAATGAGTCACTTCCCACTAGTTCTCACCCTGACCAATTGCTCTTCTCATGGAGATGGCTGTTGTTGCTGGGAACCAAGAGCCTGATGTATATGTGTTCATTTATTTATTCCCCAGTCATTCATTCATTCTTCCATATATATATATGATATATATATGAACATATATATCTCCATATATTCATTTATTCATCTGTATATACATATATATGTATATGTGTGTATATATATCATATCATATCATCATATATATACATGGCTAGTATATATACATATATATACTGGCTAGGCACAAGGCAGTCTTCCAAACACTCAGGATATAACAGTGAACAAAATTTATGAAAGTCCTTATTTTAATGCAGCTTACATTCTTGCTGTAGATTACAAACAATAAACATAATAAATAAGACAATTACAGAAGATGCTGGAAACTGGTAAGTGCCTGGTAGAGTATTAATGGGGAATGCAGGTAAGTGTTGCAATGTGTTATGGACTAAACATTTGTGTGTCCCCAAAATTCATATATTGAAATCCTAACCTTCAAAGTGATGGTATTAGGAGGTGAGGCCTTTGGGAGGTGATCAGTGATGAGGGTGGAGCCCTTATAAATGGGATTAGTACCCTCATAAAAAGAACCCCCAGAGCTCCCTTGCTATCTTTCTGAGAAATTAACAGTCTGCAACCTGGGGCCAGCTCATGCAGGGCTTTGCAGGCCATTGGAAAGACCTTGGCTTTTACTCTGCATTCGGTGGGAGAGCCATGGAAGGTTTTGAAGGTAGAGTGAGGGGGATGGGATCTGACTCACATACTGAAGGGATCACTTCATTTGCTGGGTTGCGAATAGACCAGATGGGTCCAGGAGAGAAACAGAAAACCAGTTAAGGAACTGTTTTAGTAAGTGAATCTCCTTCCTGAACTTGACGAAGGGGGATCTGTAAGTAGTGAGCACTTCCAAACTGGACCCCATGGGGATGGATTCTGCCATCACATTCGGCTTACCCCACTTCAGTTCAATGCAATTAACTGCAGGTGACAAAATGTGGAAGTTACAGCTCCTACATTTTGCCAAGTTTGAAGGACAGGGCCTAGCACTTGTCAGACTTGTGTCTATGCAGAGGGCTGCTCTGACCATCCCCTCTAGCAATCGTCCAGTAGCTTCTTTGTTGCCGAAGATGAAGATAAAAGCTATGGAAGGCCTCATGAGGGCAAGAGCATCATTTCTTTTCCTAGTTGCTCTATGTGGTGACAAATCAAGAAACCATTAGGAAGAGGAAAGACAGAAACATAATAGTTAGGAAATTAATATCAGATTACAATATTGGTGGGAACACGGTCATGGAATATAACAGTACATACTTATTCCCAGGCCTCTGACTCTCTAAATTTGGGGCATTCTGTGTTAATAAGAACAATGGTAGGGAATATTTATCACCTGCTTACCATGTGCCAAGTACTATGCTTGTTTACTTTGTCATGTTATCTTATTAGATCTTTGCAGTCATTCTGCATATTAAGTATCCCTACTCTGCAGATGGAGGAAACTAGGCTCAGAGAGTCCAGAAGTTTATCCAAGGTCTTATAGCAAGTCCATGACGAAGCCGGCGTGCTAGCTAACCCCAAGCTGTCTGATTCCAGAATCAAGCCCTTAAACCTTACACTTGTCTCCTTCGGTCATGAAAAATAGTTCTGATATCAGAAGCTGATATTCTAAATAGGATTGAAGATTTATGTTTAAATTTAGTTTGACCTCACCTTTAATCTGTACTCCTCTGTTTACCCAATATTCAAAGAGGATAGTAAGGCCTGTTAGCTACTAATAAGAGTGCTGTAAACTCTAAGAAATACATTTTGAAAAGTGCATTAGGCGCTTTGGGAATGTTTTATCAAATAATTGCAAAGGTCATAGATAGTTGACTCTTTGGACTAGTGGCATTTTGTTAGGATTACGTTTATATAAAAATATTATGAATTATATAGAGGCACGGCCTAAAGCAACTAAAAGCAACACTTTCTAACATTTATTCCCTGTATTCAGACTACAAGAAATATTCCCCAGATATTTATTTTGCTGTGTCTGGAAGACAGGTTTGCATATATCCCACTAGCCAATATATGTCCTGTTTCGGGTGTCTGATTGAATTATAATCTGTAAGAATCCTATCAGTCTTGTTGTAGAGATAAACTCTTGTTTAGCACTAGCTCTTTGTGGAAATACAACTACTTCAGATAATGGCCAAGTAATTCTCCTTTATCAACTGCTCAGGGTCTGATCCGGAAATCAAAAAAGGGAGCCCTTTCAATAAAGATTCTGATCTCTCGGAAACAAGGCAAGCTCTGACACACAACATCTCATTCTGCTGCCTATCAGTGATGAGAGGCTCTCCATTTTGCTGCATGCCATTCAGACACTGGGAGGGAGGGAGAAATACTGTTTAGTAAATGAACTAATTTCTCAAAAATTACACTGTGAACTCACACATATTTTGCTGTCTTTTTTGATACCACCATAATACAGGGCTAGAATATCTTGTAACAGGAAATAAATCTGTAATCATCTTCTGAAGTGTAGGGTGGTCAAGTAGGATAGCAGATTTTTGCCCTGTAATGGCTCAATAAACTTCATCAAGTTTTAACACTGTACACTTGCAGAGCCAAGAGTTAAGAAATGATATCATGTACATTTTAAGGAGAAAGATTCTAACAGCCTGGGAATCTGGAGACCCAGAGTCAAACCTCAGCAGAACCAGAGTGTCTGGCATTTGGGTTCTACTTTATAAAAATGATAATGTTATACTAGTTCTTAGTTGGCAAACTGGCAGCCTGGAGGCTAAATGCTGCCATGATAAATATGTTGAGTTTGGTTCACATAAGGTGGTGGTGGTTTAATTATGCCAACATTAGAAAAACTGAGCAATTTCACAGAAAAGTCTGGATTCCTGGAAAAGTTTTGAAAAATCAAATAATCTAGAAATATTGGGCCTGAAATTTCAAATAGTAGCAATATTTTAGAGCAGTGTATCAGCTGTTTAGAGGGCACATATAATTCTAATTTGCACCAGAGGCCCCAACATCCTCTGTTGTCTTCCATACATACTAAATTTCATGTATTCACATTACTTGCCCAGCCCCTGTGTGAGATCATCTCAGAATGAGATACTGGGATGAACTAAGAAACAAACTCATTCAGCTACCCATGAAAGGTCCTTGCACTTGTCAGAGTCGTGTCTATGCAGAGGGCTGCTCTGACCATCCCCTCTAGCAATTGTCCAGTAGCTTCTTTGTTACCGAAGATGAAGATAAAAGCTATGGAAGCCCTCATGAGGCAAGAGCATCATTTCCTTTTTTAGACTCTGCATCGATGTTGGCCACAACTCCTAAACGTAATTCTGCAGTATTTTGGATTTACATTGCTATGGCATCTTGGCTTGGTAAAAATAATGCCCACTTCAATTTTGATTGTTTTAACATTTAAATGTTAGGTACTACAGATAATACCATTAAAAATTTAACCACTCTTGTGTGACCTGGAGGTTGTAGGAAAAAAAAAAAATTAGCCACTCATAGCTGAATCTTTTGAATGGTAAGAATTTATCTTTTGTTAGTGCTGTGTATCAGAAATGAGAGTTTTGAAACTTGTTTTGATTAGTGTTTGTTACTTTTATAAGTAAATAACTCCTTTCCTTCATATACAGAACCTAGGTCACTTGTCTGGAGGAGTTACTTAGTCTTGTTATTTGTGAGCAGAAATTTTTAAAAGGTTGAATTTGGCAGATATATATATATGCCTAACATGGTAAGAGGAATGATTGTAAACAGTCTCCCAGTTTCAGAGCTGCCACGTTGCAAGACCTATAGAGACACAAGATAAGTTACGTAGATAGAAACAGATCTGAAGCTACACGTAAATTAATACTTTGCAACTAGTGTGAATTGAACTTTAATAGAGCCGTTTCATGAAATAATGGGTGATTCTTTGATAAGAATGTGCAATTGATCTCTTCTTTTGTCCCAAAGAATTTCATTTGAACTTTGTTTAAACTTCTTTTCATCTAAGCGAAAGGAAGACTTGATATGTACTCAAAGTTATTTTGCTAATGGTCCATATAACCCTTTTGATTCCTTTTTTTAGATGACTTTTGAGCCAAAGTCTATGTTCCTATTTATGTTGTGTTTCTCAAAATCCTCAACAATCAAGATGATTAGTCCTAAATGCTCTAAAGCTAGCAATTTCTTTTCTTTTTCTATTTTCAACCTATCTGAAAACTGGCTCACCATTCCTCATCCCACATTCTTCTATTTGGGTGAAACATTCTGAGATGCGGAGTTGCAAATTTCTTCAACCTTAAAGTTAGCTTCTATGATTGGATCTTTGGACAAAATTGACATGTAGTGACTTATTCCTACAAAATATATATATATATGTCTATATATGCAGAAAACTTTACATGCATACTGTGAAATTTGACTCCAGACACCAAATACAAGATGCAGCTAATGTCCATAACATTTCCTTGAATGCTGTCGTTCTGACTCTGGGTTGTCTGTCTCTTTAGACATAGGCACTTGATCATTTGTAGTGGGCCTGTCCTTTGGGCAGACTTGCTGTTGCTAAAAATACTAGTTGGCTCAGTATATTGAAACTGTCTCTGCCATGTTCAAGGTATAGAGTTGTTCACTATCCAGAAGCTTTATTACAAAGTGTAGGACACTTCCCATCCTTGGAACTCATCTTTTTATCTTTGGAAGTCTTAAAATTTATAGTTCAAGCATTCTCTTTCCCAGTCTAAAAATATAATTCAGAAGCCAAGAGTTTATATACTCACACACACACACACACACCCCGTACATGCTAGTTTAAAAATGAATGTAAAGGGCCATTGAAGTTGCTTTTTAAAATTTGAAATTCCCAGGCTTTACTTTACTTCAATTGATTGAAATGATACATGTATTCATATGTATACCTACCAATTTTTATATTTTGTATTTCTATACACACATTTTATATTTTGAGACTTAAACTACCTTTTGCATATAAAGCAGCCTTCTGTGCCACAGTTACCGAGTTTGGACTTTGTTTCCACTATCATAAATCATGCAGATGAGATCTGTGGTTATTTTCAGCCACACATGATGAAAATACTCTGTGCCTCATTGATGTTTCTGGGTTAAGTCTTTGCAGAATTGTGTTCTTGGAAGTTTATTCTTCCTATTATTTATTTTTATTTATATTTATTTGTTTATTTATTTTGAGACAGAGTTTCACTCTTGTTGCCCAGGCTGGAGTGCAATGGCGTGATCTTGGCTCACCGCAACCTTTGCTGCCTGGGTTCAAGCAACTCCTGCCTCAGCCTCCCGAGTAGCTGGGATTACAGGCATGTACCACCACACCTGGCTAATTTTGTATTTTTAGTAGAGATGGGGTTTCTCCATGTTGGTCAGGCTGGTCTCGAACTCCCGACCTCAGGTGATCCACCCGCCTTCGCCTCCCAAAGTGCTGGGATCATAGGCGTGAGCCACCCTGCCTGGCCCCTATTATTTTCTTAAGGTGCGCTTTAAGCTGCTTGGTGCAAACTCTTCTCACTTTAGGAAGACCTTCATCTTCCTGCTTGCACCTCTTCCTGCCCCCTGCCTCCAACCCCTCCTTTTACTGTAAAAGAGAAGGGATGTGTTAGCAGTCATTTATTCTTGTGGGTGACTGACTAGTGACATTTGGGAGGAATTAGTTCCTGTCAGGGTATACTGGGTAAGAATCTGCAGTTGTAAAATAACATTGTAAGACTTCGTTTCTCATTACAGGAACTTAAAACCAATAAACTAGCAAGGGAGTGAATACTTTAGAGACCCCAGGAATCATCCAAACCTTTGACTGCCTTTGAGAGTAAATCTTTTAAAATTCTTTCAGAGGTTATTAGGGCTAGAAAGGGAAGTTTAGAAGTGACCACACCTGGTGATTCCATGCTAAAGGCCCCCTGTCTCTTGTGAAGAGATAACCTCATTGCTGACTCAGTATTCTGAAATGTCTTCTGGAATCAGCTGAGGCTGAAGACCCTTTAAATATTGTCCTGGAGAGGGGAGAAGCACAGGAAGGCATACTGAGTAACCCCAACCAGCCTCTACGAGAAAACATCCTACTTGTCAGAAACACGACTAACAAAAACTGCTGAGAATGAACCATGCAAATTGTGATGTGTCAGAACTCTTTGGCTTTTAAAAATTAACCTTTGTTATTTAGATAGTAATAACTACCCATGTCTAAATAATCCAAGCAATTCTTTCTCTAATAAGTTGGTTGCTCCACACTGTGCTTTTTATGGACACCTCTTCCAGGTTCAGGCCAAGTCCCCATCCTGCCCCCAACCACCTTCAACTTGACCTTCATTCTTTCTTCTCAAGTGGTATGCATGTTTATTTAAGTTTCTGACCCAGTTATATATTTACGTGGTGTTGAGTGAACATTTCAAGTGTAAGATTCCTTTAAAATTCCCCCACCCCCATCACTACTGCCTTCCGAATAAAAAGATCCATTGCCCTGGAATGCACCACTGTGTCTTCTTGCTGTATGGCACAAACTTAAAAAAAAGACATGTGTCCCTGGTGCCCTTTCATTAATAGAGGTTTTAGAAAAATGTGCCCAGTGCCTTTTGCAAACATCTTTCAGACCTGTCTCTTCACCATCCAAGTGAAGTGGACATTAGGGAGGTATTGATGCTATCTTCCATGTCAGAAACACTTTCTTTTTACATTTTTATAAATGCAAATTAGACCAAAGAATAGAAACATCATAAATACATCTTGAGATTTTTGGCTGCTAGGAGCTTTATATCCATAGACACAATTAATGTTCACATCAAACCTGTAAGGTCGATGCTTTTATTTTGTATTTTATCAGAGTGGTAGTGATGGGGAGAGAGAGAGTGCTAAGCTCAGGGTGGTTGGGGAACATACCCAAGGACACATAACTAGTAATTGAGGGAGCAACGTGCTTTCACCGTGCTCAAGTTACTTAATGAGTGTAGACTATGGATAAAGGGCAGACTGTAACTAAGGTCTATTTCCAAATACAGAAAAAGGAAGTTAGTTGAAAAAGAATTAATGAAGCATTTGTAAATCACTTCATCCAGTGCATGGCATATGGTAAATTCTCAGTAAATGTTAGAAAATATTATTATCCCAGTATGAACTCTTTTGAGAACTTTCTTTCACGGAGAATGTTAATGACCCATTATTTCTTACTTGTGAGATGTGAAGTTATTGACTTATCACTGCTGAGCTTGGCATGTTGAGCTCTGTTTCTGTTTATTAATGTGATGAGGTTACTTATGGGGAGGGAGGGTCCCTGCTGTGCAGTGGCAGTAATTATCAGCGTTGCTGTGTGGCTGTAGGAACCGATTGCTAGCAAGTGCTGTTTTTTTTTCTTTTTTTTGTTTTTTAATTCCATTATATAATTTAACAATCATTTTGTTCCATAGTGAGATGAAAGGAATTTAGCAGCCTTCAGCTGGAGCTGAATGGAAAAGCAAATTATAGAAATCACTGACAGTAGTGCCTGGCTAGAGTAGGATTATTTCCTACTGAATATTTGAAAGTATTTTGTCCAATCTAATTTTGAAAGACTCGAGTCACTGGGCTTCCATTGCTTTCCTTGGGAGCTATAATTACATGGCCTAATAGAGCTCAGTGGTGGGACATTTTCTCCAGCTGACACAGGAGCAATGGATGTATTCACAGGAGGCCTGGTCAATGTACTTTTCAAAATGGGATTTAGAGAAGGGACACAAACATGTTTTGCTAACTCAGGAAAATATTCATTTCCTGCTACCAAAAGATGTTTCTTTGGTCCATCCTGCTGGCATTGAACCCTGATTTGCTGCATAATGGGACTTTCTTTAACTTTGTATCGTGGAGAATCCTAAACATACACAAAAATAGGCAGAACAGTGTAATGAACACCTATGTGCCCAAAACTAGCCCCACCAGCCTTTAACCAGTGGCCAATTCCACCCGTCCGCATGCCCATCTACATTGCCCCTTCTAGTTATTTTGAAATAAAACTTGTATCATTTTTTAAAATTCTGATAACATAAACATAACATAAAATTTACCTAAATTTTAACTGCTTTAGAATGTGTAACTCATTATGATTAAATATAGTCACAATGTTACGCAATCATCATGAGTGCCTAGTGCCAGAACATTTCCATCACCCCAAAAGGAGACTGTGTACCCATTAAGTAGTCATTCCTGTTACCCCTACCCCCAGTCCCTGGCATCCACTAGTCTGCTTCTGTCTCTATGGATTGCCTATTTTGGATATTTCATAGAAATGGAACCATACAATATATGGCCTTTTTGTCTGGCTTCTCTTTCACTTAGCATAATGATTTCGTGATTCATCCACATATTCATCATCAGTATTTCATTCCGTTCCGTGGCTGAATAATATTTTGTTGTACAGATATCCCACATTTTGTTTATCTCTTCTTCTGTTGATGGACATTTTGGTTATTTCTGCTTTTTATCTATTGTGAATGGTGCTACTTTGAACATTCATGTACAAGTTTTTGTTTGAACACTTGTTTTCAGTTCTTTTGAGTATACATCTAGAAGTGGAATTGCTGAATCATGTGTCAACTCTATGTGTAACTTATTGAGGAACCCATTAACTGTTCACCACAGTGACCGTGTACCATTTTACATTACCATTAGCAATGTATAGAGGTTCCAGTTTCTCCACATCCTCACCAATACTTGTGATTTTCTGCCTTTTTTTCTTCTTAAATTAATATCCATCCTAGTAGATTTAAAGTGATATCTCATTGTGGTTTTGGTATTTTCCTAATGACTAATGACATCAAGCATCTCTACATGTCATTGTTAGCCATTTGTATGTCTTCTTTGGAGGAATGTCTATTCAAGTCCTTTTCCCATTTTTAAATTGGGTTGCTTGTCTTTTTATTATTGAGTTGTAAGAGTTCCTTATATATTCTGGATAGTAGACCTTTATCAGATATGTGATTTGCAAATACTTTTCCCATTCTGTGGGCTGTCTTTTCACTGTCTTGATAGTGTTCTTTCATTCATAAATGTTTATAATTTTGATAAAATTAATTTTTTCTTTTTCTTTTTAAATTTTGGTGCTTGTGCATTTGTTGTCATATCTAAGAA
The DNA here is from genome assembly GCF_002776525.5 of Piliocolobus tephrosceles. Taxonomy (NCBI): domain Eukaryota; kingdom Metazoa; phylum Chordata; class Mammalia; order Primates; family Cercopithecidae; genus Piliocolobus; species Piliocolobus tephrosceles. The sequence continues at coordinate 116,030,390 of NC_045435.1, forward strand.
GCCATTGCTAAATCTAAGGTCAAGGAGAGTTACCACTATGATTTCTCCTGAAAGTTTTATCGTGTTAGCTCTTATATTTAGATCTTTGACCCATTTTGAGTTATTTTTTTGTATAGCGTGTAAGGTAAAGGTATAACATTTTTTGCATGTGAATATCCAGTTGTCTCAGCACTATTTGTAGAAGAAACTGTCATATAATTTTATCCGTAAGTATTTCGGCATTTTTCTCTAAAAGATAAGAACTTCTTTTTGCAAAACTACAGTACCATCATTACACTTTAAAAACATTGGCCAGGCGTGGTGGCTCACGCCTGTAGTCCCAGCACTTTGGGAGGCCGAGGCAGGCGGATCACAAGGTCAGGAGATCAAGATCATCCCGGCTAACACGGTGAAACCTTGTCTCTACTAAAAATACAAAAAAAAATTTAGCCAGGTGTGGTGGTGGGTGCCTATAGTCCCAGCTACTCAGGAAGCTGAGGTGGGAGAATGGCGTGAACCCAGGAGGCAGAGCTTGCGGTGAGCCAAGATGGGACCACTGCACTCCAGCCTGGGCAACAGAGCAAGACTCTGTCTCAAAAAAAAAAAAAAGTATTAAGCAGATTTCTTGAGTATCATCAAATATCTAAGTCTGTATTCAGAATTGTAATTATCTCAAAATTTGTAATATCTCTTTTTTAAAAAAATTAATATCTAAATATGGTGCACCCATTTCAATTTGTTGGTATATCTTTTTAAGTGTTTTTAAATCTATAGGTTTTCTTTGCATCTCTTTTTTTCTCCCTTGCAATTTAAGTGTTGAAAAAAACTCTTTGTCTTGACTCGTATCCTGGTCTAGATTTTGTTGATTGTATCCCCATGATGTTACATGTACCTCAGTCCTCTGAATTTCCTGTAAATTGGTGATTGGAGCGAGAGGCTTGATCAGGTTCAGATTTTTGTTTTTATTTTTGGCAGTACTACTTCCTAGGTAATGTGTGTTCTTTTATCAAGAGGCAAATTGTATTTACTTTTTAAAATGTTAACAGTCATTGATGATCACTGCCTGAGTCTGCTAGCTTATTAGGAGGCACAAAATGCTGGCATTCTAATTCTACTATGTCTTCTTCATTTATTAGATGGAATACCTACTTTTGTACGAGGAGAAACTGTCCCTGTTTTATTATTCAACTACCCAGTGGTAAGATTTGTATAAAAAAGGCAGTATAGACTCTTCAGTCTTTCCTTTTATTTGCCAGCTCTCAAAATAAGTTGGTTCGTTATTTTTTTCTAACAGTGCCAGTCATATCCTTTGGGTGGGGGGTGACTTTGTTAAGGCATTTAATTAAGCACATTTAAAGTGTTTCTACACATTGGAGCTATTATTCTTATCACTGCTCAAATTATCCCATCTTTCACCACTGGGAGTCTCATCAAATCGAATCCTTTTTGACATGATTTTGTGATCTTTGATAGTTTCTGGGCTATTACATATTGTAATTTCCCAACTTTTATCTGGTTGGAATGTAGTCTACTTGTGGCACTTCCCAAATTTCCCTATAAACACTTATCTAAGTCTTAAGACTTATAGGTCTTGAAACTTCTCTGGCTTCTTGGAGGAGGTGGAAAGGTTTCCCTAGCCTTTGTGGAATCATAAGAAGACAAGTCAGAACAGGCTTTGGAAACTCAGTCATGAAATGAGTTTCATGAGATTTTATTGTTTCTATTAGGTATACAAAGAAAAAGAAAATATAGTTTCTGCCTGAAGATTTTGGAGCCTGATGAGGTATCTTTTAGGACCTGGAAACATAGTGCTAATATCAGGAATGTAGATTTGGACAAAGCCAAAGCCATCAATGTGATTTTATTGTGGCTCCATTTTAGTTCTGTCTCTACTACCAAGTCAGGAATTGATTGCTAATTATTCTGAATTCTTTTTGTATAATTATAAAAAATATATAAGTACATAGTAAGGTGACCATTGTTGAAGATATTTTTGAAGGTAAAAGTCTGGAAATGGATGTGTTTTTCTAAGCCTAGCAAATGCATGTAAAAGCACATAGATGGCTTTTTTTTTCATATGGTCTCTACATCCCCATTAAGTAAGGGTGATGTTTATTTTCTGCCTATTTTATAAGTTGCTAAGTACTGTAATGAGTTTATATTTATAGAGTGCTTGGAGCTTTTGCATGAAAGGTGCTAAATTAGAGTTTATTGTTTATTGAATTTATTTGATGTGTCCAGCCTCCTGGGAACATTCGCTGAAGTTAATTAAAAACAGATAGTTCCTACACTGACAGCTTACAGTGCCACTTACAAACCAGTAACATAAACAGTGTGCACTTCTGTAACCCTAAGTTGGGACACCTAGAGAACCACAGTTCTTTCTGAAGGGGGAATAATGCTACTTTTATGTGAAAATTTGACTGCTGAGTAAAAACAGAGATATTCTCAATTTTGTCTGAGTCACCTACCTGCTCCCATTAAAAAAAAAAAAAAAAAAAAAAAAAAAGAATATGGAGAGTTTCCTCAATTTTCAACTATAACTTACAGGTTGAAAAATTTTAAAATAATGTTTCCTTTATATCATTTTGGGAATACATGAAGGTAAAAGCTTGTGTTTATTTTTTTTTTTTATGATTACTTTTTCTTTGCAGGAATGGCATTCCAGAGCAGCCAATTGCTTGTGCTTTCTTACCCCAACTTAATGGAAGCTGTGAAGCATCATTAAAATAATGGCTTGTTTGCTTCCTTTGCCAGTTGGTGATGGAGTTTTGTGGTGCTGGCTCTGTCACCGACCTGATCAAGAACACGAAGGGTAACACGTTGAAAGAGGAGTGGATCGCATACATCTGCAGGGAAATCTTACGGGTAGGTTATGAGTGGGGACTGGCCCACCTCCCAAAGTCTCCAAGCAACACATGATATCTTAGGAGGGATTGAATTTTGTGACTTTCCAGTGAAATTCATAAGCATATCAAAAACTCTTTAAAAGTTCATCCTATCAGTGGTGGTGGTGCTGGTGGTAATTTGGTGTGAAGATCTGCTCTGATGGAAGTAAGCGCCATTCTGGAGATAGGCCATGAGCATATTTTCATTTAGGTTGACATTGGGTGATTTATCTTAATAAGGGATTCATTTTCAATGCTGTTTCCAATTAGAAACCTGATTTTAGATCATAAAGACAGTGTTCCACTTAGGAAATGAATTATTTTAAGAGATATTTTGATCACTCATTTATCTATTTGTGAAAGTTTATAATTAATATATTATCTCTAATGGTGTAATACCTTCCCACTATATAAAGTTTATAAGGATTGTGTGACTTTAGTCATTCCTATACATACAACCTAGTTTAACTGATTTTACCTTTAAAAATAAATCTTTGTGACCTAATCACTTAAACTAATCAAAATAGCTGAACAAGACTGCCTGTTTGCCCAGTTTTCCCATACATCCCCCAATCAGGAAATCTAGACAATTGTATCATATTTGCTGAGCTGAGTTCAGGAAGAAGAAAGTAACTGGGCATATTTTAGTTCATTCAGACTAGCTTAATCATCCCTTCCTACTAATATGGAGATTATTATGTCTACTGAGCATTCTTACTGGATCTTCCTGGCCATTGTTATTTATTTATAAGCTCTGCCTTCTTAATTTAAGGGAACAAAAGTTAAAACTTTTTACTGTGTGTTCAAGGTATGCCTTTGAGAGATAGATTTATATGCTTTGGGTGAATGGATGAAATGCATAGAAGTTAAAAAGAAGGAAGGCATAGAAGTTAAAAAGAAGGAAGGCATTATATGCTTTGGGTGAATGGATGAAATGCATAGAAGTAAAAAAGAAGGAAGGCATAAGAAGACGATGTCTGTTCATTAAATGCAAACCAAATTAGGAAAAGGCAAATAGAAAATGGAATTTTAAAATTATAACATTGATGTGAATGACTTCTATACTACAAAATATCACTGAGAAATATTAAAGAAGACCTTAATAAATGGAGGCATATATTATTTCACAGATTACTCAATATTGTTAAGATGTCATTTCTACCCAGTTTGATCCATGGTTTCATTAAACTTCCGATTAAAATTCCTATAGGTATATTTGTGGAAATTTATAAAGCTGATTTTCAAACATATAGAAATGCAAAGGGCTAAGAATAACCAAGGCAATCTTGAAGAAGAAGAACAAAGCTGGAGGATTTATGCTACCAGTTATCAAGATTTATTATAAAGCTACTAATAAATTAAGACAGAGTAGTATTGTTACAAGATTAGACAATGGCCAAAGGAACAGAATCAAGGATCCAGGAACAAGACCCACATCATATGGACACCTGGTCTGTGACAAAGGAAAGGGTGCTTTTATCAGTAAATAGTACTTGATCAGTTGAATATCCATAAGAAAACATGAAACTTGACACCTGCTACATACCATATTCAAAAATTTATTCCAACTGGGTTATAGATATAAATGGGAAAAATATAAAAATTAAAGCTCTTAAGAAAAAACACATACATCCATGGCTTGGGGTAGGCAAAAATATAAATTATATATTTTGTGTTTTTAAACAGAACACAAAACAAAATTTGAGGGGAAACAAGGAGGCCTGGCTGTTGATTTCCTTCACATCTGACGTTTGTCTCTGTTTTGATGTGCCATTGTGCAAACTTACTTTGAATTTCTGACTTAAAATTTTGCTCATTCAGTAGAGCATGATGGATTATTTAGTCATCCTGACCACTCAGTGGATGCCAAGAACCTGTCAGGTCTCTAGGGCTGGTTCTGCCTGATACGCCTTTCTGCACTGCTGGGGAGCCCTCCAGAGGATCAGTCATTTGATCTCATCTTGGTTCTAAAAGCAGCAGGGATGTTTCATCACATGAGCATCTCTCAGTACCTCTCACACATTCTCAATGTGTGGAAACAATGGCGTTCCTCCTTTTCCAGTACATTCTCGGAAATGATACCGGCATTTCAGACATGACTCACTGGAAGAGACACTTGATCACCCAAAGGTCTCTGGCCACAAGAGGTTTTAGAGACGACCTCCATGCATTGTATGATCTCATTAGAAGAACCTTTGACTCACTTCCATGCTCTGGTATCTGCTTTCAACCACTTCAGTGGTGAAGGAGGGAAAGGGATCCTCAGTACCTCTCTTAAGGATTTATGGGGTACATAAACACTGTGAAAACCATACATTTAAACCTGCTAGATGCCTACCTTGTGACAAACTGAACAGATAAGAAAGGCAATTTTTTAAGACCTAAACCAGTGCCTCAAACCCTTCTATAACATGGTTTATGTTTTCTGATATTTCTAAATGTATATGTGGGTCCTCTTGGACCTCTGTACTCTCATGCTGAATTTTTTTGACAAGAGAATTCAGATATCCGTTTTGTTTCTTTTCCTGTCAACCTCGTTTTTCATACCATGACTTTGTTGTTGTGGAGAAGATTAAAAGAACAAAAAATTATAAATAATAAAGTGCACTTGGGTACCTGATACATTGAATTATCAAGTGTTAGCATAAAATAATTTGCTTTAAGACTCCAGTTTTAGATTCTTTTAGATTATAATTTATCTGAAAAATATCTGACTACTTTAGAGTAAGTCTGTAGGTTAAAGAATTCACACCACAAAGAAGCCAAAAGCAGAGTAATTCATGAAGAAATGGAACACAAACAGGTTTAGTTGTCACTGAATAATTATCTCACATAATGAGCACAAAGTCACAAATAGCATAAACTAAAAATGACAGTGATAAATGCCAACAAAGGAAATAGAAACTGTATTTCTTTTTAAATGTAAGGCACAATGGGTAAAGCCAATGGGAAATTTCTTGGCTGGTCTGAGAAATATTTTACTGTGCTTAATTAAAATTGTATAACAAGGCCGGCTGCTATGGCTCACACCTGGATTCCCAGCACTTTGGGAGGCTGAGGTGAGTGGATCACCTGAGGTCAGGAGTTCAAGACCAGCCTGGCCAACATGGTGAAACCCCGTCTCTACTAAAATAAATTAGCCTGGTGTGGTGGCGGGCACCTGTAATCCTAGCTACTCTGGAGACTGAGGCAGTCGCTTGAACCCGGGAGGCAGAGGTTGCAGTGAGCCCAGATTACGCCATTGCACTCCAGCCTGGGCGACAGAGTAAGGCTCCGTCTCAATCAGTCAGTCAATCTTTCAATGAAATTGGGTAACAGAAAGTAAATTTTAACTTTTAAATTTAAATACTGCCAAAAATCCTGCAGGGATTCAGTTAAATCAGGTTAGTTTTCTATACAGAGAATGTGTAGATGGTTCTGTTTCAAACTAGCAAATACAGGCAGTCCTCGCTTTTCACAGTAGTATTAACTGAAACTCGTGTTCATATTGGAACCATATTGGAACTTGTGTGGTTCCGTGATACCTGATAATCAGATCCGATATGCAAGCATTTCATTAAACATTACAGCACCATGCATTGCAAGGACTGTCCGTGTATTTTAATTTATATTGATCAATTGCCTACAGTTAGAAGAGCACTATGAGAACGTGAAAGATGTGATTATAATTCTGAAAAGTATGTCTGGGTGAGTGTAAAGTTTTTGGATCCTTAACATTCAAAATAATTTATTGGCATGTTGGCTTATGCTTCTATTAACCCTTCTTAACTCTTCATCACTCCAGGGGCTGAGTCACCTGCACCAGCATAAAGTGATTCATCGAGATATTAAAGGGCAAAATGTCTTGCTGACTGAAAATGCAGAAGTTAAACTCGGTAAGAGCAGAATCCTGTGAGTCTTGGAATTGCAGGAAGTGATGAGATTATATTAACGGCTCTAAAAAATTAATGTTAATTTGCCACTGTGGATTTGGAGGGCATTGCCCTAAAAATAGAAAGGAAAATGTTTGTCTATTTTTAAAAATATTTTCTCAAGGCATTCTGAGGAATGAATTATATATAATGTGGGAACAGAACCACTTGCTTAATCAATATATAGAAATAATTGAGTTTCTTTGTTTCAGCAAAGATTAGAAGTGACAAAGTTTGAAATGGCCTCCTATATCTTACAGTTTGTTTATATTGTTGCTGCTATAACAGAGCACTAGGACCCAATTTTTTTCCATGAAAATATACCCAGTTAGGCATATTCAGAATAATCAATTCCTGCTATCTTCCTGTAGGTTTAAGTTATATTTACATTGATTTTGTTATTACCTTGGGCTCTTGTACGTAATGAATGCTCAGTATTTTCCTTTAGGTGCATACTGATTACCCCCACTTGCATCAGTGGGAGAATCCTTTTCTTTGGCATATCTATTAGAGCTCTTTCCACAACAAATCTGGGACTGTCTAAATAAAGTAGAGAATTACCACATGCATTTGACTGCTTGGTGTATATGAGTAAGAGCATGAATTGAAAAATATCCAGTAGGATATGTGACTTGTCATCTCGAAAAGGATCACTGTCCATATGATTGTATATTTTCAAAGAGATTTAAACATCTTCTATGTTTATATCTCAAACATTTGCTCTTCCTTTTTGTTGAAATATATGATACCCACTTTTTTTCTTAGTTAACATTTGGGGCCAAACTTTCTCATCTCATGAATATTCTCTTTTAAAAACAAAAGTATACATTGTATAGGCTAAGCAGTTATATATGTATCAACTAGATAAGCTACCCTGAGAGCTTTCTTGCATCACTAATTAACAGTTACTTGTTGAGTGTATATTATATGCCAGGCCCTGTACAAGACAATTTTCTATAGATTATCTCTCATAAACATCAGAGCAACTCTGTGTAGATGTCATCATCCTCATTTTACAGATTAGGAAACCGAAGCTCAGAGAGGTTGATCTACTAGCCCTAGGTCATACCACTAGTAGGTGGCAGAAATGAGATACAAACTTAGGCAGTCTGACTCCAGACTTTTGCTTTTAATCACTTGCCTCGTATCCCCAAAATACTACCCTTTATGACAACTAAGCTTACTTTTTTTTAACACCTATTTTTGGTCCTTGTGAAGCCTTGGTGTAACCAAATGTAACTCTTTGTGCCTTCCTCATTGATACACCTCATCCAGTTATACATGCAGTTTAAAAACATATTCACAGTATAGAAAAGGTAGAAGCAACCCAGGTGCCCATCAACAGGTGAACAGATAAACCAAATGTGGTCCATACATACAATGGAATATTATTCAACTTTGAGAAGGAAGGAAATTCTAACACATGCTACAATGTGGATGAACCTTGACAACATTATGCTAAATGAAATAAGCCAGTCACAAAAAGACAAATATTGTATGATTCCACTTATACAAGGTAGTGAGAATAGTCAAATTTATAGAGATGGAAAGTAGAATGATTGCCAGGGGTTGGGGCAAGGGGAAATTGGGAGCTGTTGTTTAATAGGTACAAAGTTTCAGCTGGGGAAGATGAGAAATTCTGGAGATGGGTAATGGTGAAGGTTGCACAACAATGTGGATGTACTTAGTGCCCCAGAAATGTACATGTTAAAATGGTCAAAATTATATACTTTAGGTTATGTACATTTTACCACAATAAAATAATTCACATTCATTAATCACTCTATAAAACCTAAGTTCATAGACTTTATTTACTTTCCTCCTCTTAAATAGTGGACTTTGGAGTCAGTGCCCAGCTTGATCGAACTGTGGGCAGGAGGAATACTTTCATTGGAACTCCCTACTGGATGGCACCAGAAGTTATTGCCTGTGACGAAAACCCAGATGCCACATATGATTTCAAGGTATGACTTCTTTGTTGTGTTTCAAACCTATGCCTACCATCTTATCCTGAGTCTTGCAGCGGGAGAATTCTTATGTGCCTTTATATTTATGATTTATGTGACCCAAAGGGAGCACTGAAGAACATTATTTGAGTTTAAGACTTACGAGACATTCAAGTGGGGATCTCTTTAATGAATTCACCTATCTTATCTGATTGCCTGTTTGTTAAAAAAAAAAATGTTTAAATCATTTGTTATATTTTTTTGAATTTACTATTGCTGCTTCTTATTGGAAAATACATTAGATTTCCATGTTGGTTATAGTTGAGAGTTTTGGAAGAGTGTATATTCTGAGAGCTTTTTACGTTAAACTAAGATGTGAATTTGTTGTCTTGGGCCATCTTTTTCTGATTGAGAATAATCTGACTTACGTCTACGATGCTCGAAGTATAATTATCTGGGGTTTCTTTTTCATGAGAGGGAATCAAATGGAATATTGGTGACTACTTTATGGTATTTCTGTCGTGTGTCCTGATGTTTCATAGAAATTTGATTTGTGACTTGTTACTTTATATTATAAACTAGAAATTTGCTAATAAATTCAAAGCTGTGTTCAAGTAGATTTCTCCAAGAAGCCCTTCTCTTTTCTATTCTGCTAGCCAATAACCAAACATAATTTTGGGTTATTGCCCCTCAGTTTTATTGTCTGGGCTTTTAGGTGACATGGCTTTCTAACGAACGCTGACTGAACGTCAAGACAGTAAAATTAGGGGCAATGGGATCTGGGAACTGTATGTGGGTTTCCAGGCTGTGCATTAGGTAGACAGACACCCTGTGGTCTTTGTGTGCATTACAGGACAACTTGGGCAAAACTTGATCTACCTGCGCTGGTTTCAGAGGTGCATGGACTTTTCACCAAAACACTTTAATGATCCTCTGTAAATACTCTCATCTAACAGATGAGGAAACTGAGGCCGAGATCTGCAGGTGCCCACCGGGTTAGTGATCATCTCAGAGTTAGCACCTGAACGCAGGTCTCCAAGCTTTCTGTTCAGAGCCCTTTCCAATATATTACCTTGCTCCTCTGTAATGTACTTCCATATAAATCTCCAATTTATCAATTGAACAGTATATTTGAAGAATTTCACTTTTAAGGAATATTTTTAGTTCTCAACATGTGGGGTTATTATCGAAATCAGGTCTTAAAGATGCATTGCAAACATTGCAGCATTTTTGAGGCCCCGTATCTCAGTGTTGACAGAAAATTTGCCTCTTTTGGAAATTGTAAGCTTGAAGGTCTGAAAACATAATAATCTCCCATAAATTTCCTCCTTCCTTCAAAGTTAGTCACTGTAATAACCTGACAACAATCTGTCTGAAAACAGCTGCCAAGTTAAAAATTAATCTCCTGCCAAAATAAGTGTCATTTTTTAAACTGCTAATGATAAGCATATTTAAATAATTCCATTTGCAAATCCCTTCAGAGAAGCCACTACAAAATATACATTCCAGGCCAGATATGTGTGTCATGATTAGCTACAAGCAATTCTTCAAACCATAGTTATACCTAACAACTGCTAACTAGTCTACATCTGGGCCACAGATATTCTAGATTACTATGTAACATAGCATGGGGAATCAGTGTTTGCAGCTTTTACCCTCAGCTTAATCTTTTAAGTATTGTGACTGACTACGCTATATATGGGACTTTTGTTATGTAAATGAAGTGGGTGCCTACCACTGACTTGTTTTCAGTAGGGTATCTAGAAGAGGCTTTCCTTCTGGCCAAGCAAAGCTTGGCATTAAACTGATATTTTGGTCCTCTTTCCTCAGATGATGGCTGAGGAGTATAGTTTAAAATCACTGTAAATGGTATGAGACCAGTGCATAACTCTAGGTATGGGCAAAGCCTAGTGCATGAGTAGCCACAGAGGTTGTCATGCTGCACAGTGATTTCAGAGGTACTGGAAGGTTCACCTGGCTATAAAAGTATCCTGAGACATTAAAAAGATTGAAGATGAATGTCTGTGTGTGTGTGTGTGTGTGTGTGTGTGTTTTTAAATAAAGAATCCTGATAGAATAGGTTCAACTGTATCAGTCATTTAGACCTTAGTGCAAATTAGTTTAACAGGATTGTCAGGAATGTAGGTTGTGCAAGAGGAGGAAGAAGTCATGGCAGGGATATGAGCTTCACTGGTTATTTGCCATGGGTAAAAAGAGGAGGATGACAAAAGAATGAATACGGAAGACTTTTCCACGGAGGACTTTATAATACTGAATTATTTTCGGTTTTAAAAAAATTCATAGTGGTCTTCAAAGACATCTTAGACAAATCAAATAGTAAATAATAAATAACAAAACCAAGCCATACCCTGTTGGGGTATAGTAGAAGGTTTGGGGATTTTTGCAGATTTATTTCATCCACTTACACAGTTTTACCGTGGGCCAGAAAAGATGCTGATCTTTAAATAACCTTACTACTTCTTTCTTGGCACCATATATTATCCCCTTTTCTGTTCAGTATCCTTAGGAATGTGACCTGTCACCAGGGGACAACTTGACAATATGCTGATTTTCAAAATCATTTATTCATTCACTCAGTGCATGTTTATAGACTATCCATTGTGTATAAGGAGTTAGTCAAGCTGTATCTGTACATGCTGTTTCTGATAGAAGGTTCATTTGAGACCCCGTCAAAGCCCGAGGATTTCACTGTGTGTTTGGTGGTCCATTTGGCCAAGTGGTGTATCCCAGCTCCAGAAGCTTGATGTCAACACTTTGGGCCCTCATGTGCTACAGCCACTTTCAGCTGACAGTGTATATTTAGAATAAAGGATGACTTGGCCACCAGACTTTACTAGATTTCTTACCACAAAAGTCCTTCCTGTAAAATAAAGACAAGAAGAAAAAGAAAAAGAGTATAGCTGAGTTTTGTTATTTGATTTATTGTTTACCGATTATTATTTGATGTGTCTAAGATGTCTTTAAATACCACTATAACTTTTTATAAAACCTAAAGTAACTCAACATTATAAAGTCTTCTGTAGAAAAGTAGCCTGAAGAGCTCCTGCTTCTTATTGCAGAGTCTGGTTTTGTGCGATATCTACTGGGCACAGTAAGTAACTCACTGAAAATAGACGCTCTCCTAAGCAGGAGTGCCAGAATCTCATTTGCCTGGTATGCTGGCTTTCCCCTGGAGGCCCTTCCTTTCTTGTTTTCAGAAGTTCTGTCAAAACACTTCAAGTGAAAGGAAAGGTTTTATTTCCCTGATAAGTATGTGGGGCAATAATGAAAGCTTTCCCATTTAATAATAAGCATTCAAAAGATTTGAAATTAATAAAGCTGTTCAAAATGCCTAGGCTGTTTACATTGTTATTTTTTTTAAACCTAGTTTGAATTTCATTTTGGTTGGATGGGATCTGCCAAGCATTTTATAGTCCTGTGTATTTATTACTTTAACAGAACCACCCACTAAGAAATTTCTGTGGCTGAATGTCGCAGTATAGTACACATAATGTAGTGTTATTCACCCCTCCCACCCCATGGAGGGAGACACACGCACACACACACACACACGGGAAATCTATAAAGAACCTGGAAAAACTTAATAGTATTTACTTTTGAATAGGGCATGTGAATGGAAAACTTAAAATTTTTATTTTCTATATCTTTCTGTCCTGTTATGTTTTTTGCCATAAACAGGCCTTGCTCTTATATTAAACCAATGAAGTAAGAGATGCACAGTGAAATGGCGTACCCCCTCATCCCACTCCCCACCACATTCCTGTCCTTAGGCCTGATCTGTGCCACTGTTGTTTATTATTCGCCTAAACTCTGTTTATGAGACTTTCACACAGGTACTGTAGATTATTTGCAGATATGGGTGTCTCCTCCAGCGTTTGGGTGAATATTGTGCTCTGGGTGTAGAGAAAGTACTCTTTTCCCCTGTGTCACAGAAGATTGGCATTATTCAGGCAGGGTGGAAATACTTCTTCGAAGTAAGAGGTTCAGTTGGAAGTAAAGTGAGCAACCTAACTAGTGGTAGAGTTTCCGCTGTGCAGGGTGTCACCTGAGAGGACAATATTCAGATTGCAGAATGATGCGTTTACACTCTCAAACAAGTCCTGGCATCTGTCTACTGAGATTCAAACAAAGGTCCTTCCCTATTCCATCAGAAGGGACCCAGATAGCACGTTAGTGTCACCAACAGGAAACTGAAACTCCTATTCAACAGATTTCTGTGGCTTCCTGTTCACACCCACCTATAAAGGATTCCTTAGTTAAATGCAGGCAGTACCTCCTCCAGGCAACATGCTGATCCCCAAGGGAAGAGAGGAAGCTATTCTAATATTTTCCCTTTGGTCACATAACAAGCGAAAATGGACAAAGAACTAAAGATTTCTGTCCTCGGTTTATTTTATGTGTGAAATGGGATCATTAATAACTATCTCCACCTCAATGACCCTAACTCACCACCTGAGTTCTGTGTCTAGATAACATAATGCATAAATATATAATGTAATTAATAAGAGTCAGTCCTTTGAAGTCAGACAGGACCAGTTTAGACTTTGCCTCCTATTTGCAAATTACCTCAGGGGAGTTATTTAACTTTTCGTAAACCTGCGTAAAATGGGAATAATAAATTGTTTATTCCGAGGTTATAATAAAGTGAGAATATACATAAAGGGATTAATACAGTGTCCACCACTTGGTAAATACTCAATATATAGTACTTAGTGTATACATATATATTATAGATAGTTTGTGTTTATGTTATAATATGGAAGTATTGCTATTTGGGGCCATTTGTTACCCCCAAAAGGCAACAGTTTCATATGGTTCAACCTCATATTTGTGTTACACATCTCTAATTATCTGCTTACATTGAGCCAGAATCTGCTTCTCTATAACTTTGACCACTCATTTAAGATGTTGTCCCTAGGGACCATACACACAATGCATTCATTTCTTTTTCCCACCTGGAACATTTCAAAAAAAAATCTAGGTACAAATAAGTTACCCAACAAAAGACTACTTTCTGCTCTGTGAAACTTGATAGAATAAAATATGCTGGCTGTGCCCATTATTAAGCTATTTTCTGTCAACTCTGGACTGCCATGCTGCCCTCTGCTTTGTGATAATAGAGCTAGGGACTCAGCTGTCCTCCCTTCTGTTTGTCCATCTGACTACTTATCAGGCTCTGCCAGCAGGGAGCAATAGAGAACGGGAGACCGAGTCTGGAGGAGGGAGGAGGACACACGTTTTCCCATTTGCTTCCTCTAAGCTTCTTGTTTATGTCTGCACGGTCCTTGTGACCTCCTTGAGCACCACTGAGTACCAGAGCTCCCTGCCATCTTAGCTGACTCTGGTTTGCTGGTTGAACTGCCAGTTGATGATATCTGGCCCTAAGGGTCTATCTGTACCCACATTTGTTGAATACCCAATGCAGCGTGTACTGCGTTGTATATTAGGCCCTTTGCATATATTTCCTTATTGAATTCTCTTACCAATCCTGCAAGATATGTGTTCTTTTCATGTTGCAGTTGAGAAAATGGGCTCAGAGTTATTAGTTCTGTCAGAGTTGGGTCTGGCTGCAGAGCATAGGCACCTTCTACCTCATGGTGGCCATTGGGGTTCTTGTCTTGTGCCACACAGCCTCTCATTCTTATGTGGCTGGTTCAGGCATCTGAAAGTGTTGCTTTTCTTCACTGTGTTGAGCAGCCCAGCCCCAGAAGGAATGCTCTCGTGTTCTGTTCAAGTTGCTTGTGTATCAGCTGTTCCCCACTCCCACCCTTTCCAGCAGCCAAAAGTTCTGTCTTGCCTCTGCCTTCCCAAAGGCACTAGAATTTGTCTCTCTTCTGTTTGTAATGCACACAGTGCTAGGCTATTAATCATGCCACAGGCTAGGCTGCACAGCACCTCTGGAGTAATGAATTACCCAGCTCCTGCCAAAATGAGTCACACCATGGCCATGAACGAAACTTATCTCTCTCTGACTCTTTCCTCATCTTGTTCTTCCCCCTTCCCTTCCTCGTCTCCTGTGATCTGTCTTGCCACTCGTAATTGGAGCATTTTCTCCTTTATTTAAGTTCTGAAGTGTCTTTGGGACTCACTAATGTATCCAAAGGTTTAAACAAGGCCTGTCGAGGACATTTATGGCTTTCTAGCATGGGCAGTTAAGTGTAGCTTACAAGCAGCTTTGGGTATATATGGCCAGGAATATAAATGTTCCTCTTGGAAAACAAGAGAACCCCAGCCAAAAAAAAAAAAAAAAATCTTAACATTGATAACAAACGAAGGCTTAAGGAAGCAGCAGAGTCAGCTAGGTCATGTGACTTAGCAGAGTATGCACAGGTATTTGTGGTGGTGTGACCTTTGGTTTGAAAGGGGTGTTCTGGGGGCTTAGGGAAAGGCTGCCCAAGAGGGATTCTGAGATGATGTGTACTAAACAAAGTACATATCTTTTCCCTAAACCTTCTTGCTTCCTGTGGGATAAATCCAGGATTACCAAACAAATGAGACCACTCCATTTCCCTACTGTCAAAATATGTTTCTTCAAATTATTGCTGTATATGTATTATCACTTAGGAATGCTTTTGTCTGGACTTACGTTTCTTATGTCACCAGAAGTCTAGAGGCAGGCGGCAGTCCAGGGTTGATGTGATGGTTCACTGATGTCTTCAGAAACCAAAGCTCCTAGCTTTCTGTCCTGGCATCATTAATTTGTTGGCAATAACCCATGGTTGCAAGATGGATGCTGTAGCTCCAGATATCATATTTTATTCAAGGCACTAAGAAGTGGGAAAAAGTTAGCAAGACACCAGCTATATTCATCCCTTATTTCAGGAAAAGCAGAAGCTCCCAGAAGATGTTTGCTTATGTCTCATTGGAGAAAACTATGTCACATCCCTAACTGCCATCCTTAGCTGCAGCGGCATCAGGATAGGCAAGTGTGGCTTTGCTATACTCTGAAATGGAAGCAGCAAGAAAAATGAGAGTTGAAAATGACCACTGGGTTAGCCAATAAACAATTTCTGCCACAACTAAATAGAGGGAAATCATAGAAGACTAAGTTGGGCAGGCAAAGGCAGTGTCATCTGGCAGTGGAGGAGAAGGAAATCAATATTCTTGGGCCCTACTCTGTGCCAGATTTTGTGCTAGCAGCATACCTGATCAATACATGCATGCCACGGTTATTTCCATTGTGCAATTGAGAAGCTAAGCTCTGAGCAACATTCTGCATGTAGCTAAATTAGAAGCCACTATTTGAATCCAGATCTGCCTGACTTAAAAGCCTGTTCTCAACTGGGTGCGGTGGCTCATGACCGTAATCCCAACACTTTGAGAGGCCAAGGTGGGAGGATTGCTTGAGCCCAGGAGTTCAAGACTAGCCTGGGCAACATAGTGAAACCTCATCTCAATCAATCAGTCAGTCAATCAATACCCGTTTCTTTCTACCAATCCATGTTGCCATTGGGAAATTGGGGCCAGTTTTATAGTTTGAAACTGGAGTACCTCACTGAGTCTCAGCGCCGTTATTGAATTGCCAGCACCTTCAGTCACCTATGGACAAAGTAGGAATCTGAAGGAATTATCTTATGGATTAAAAATACATTTTTATAATAATTGATAAGGGGAAAAATGATGAATACTCCAGTCCTTAGATTGTGATGCTAGTTAAAAGAGAACTGGTCTAGGAAGCAGAAGACCCAGCTTGGTTTAAAACCAGCTGCTAAGTTGCTCTTTGATCTTGGGTAAGTCACTTTCCCTCATTTGTGAAATGAAAGGTTGAGCCAGGTGATCTGTAAAGAGTCTACCAGCCCTAGAACACTTAGGTTTTGCTACTTTCAAGTGTTTTTCATTTGTTCATTCATTCAATAAATATTTATTAAGGGCCTACTGTGTGCCAGGAACTGTTCTAGGTACTTTGGATACATCAGACAACAGGACAAAGATCCTTGCCCTGTGGCTCTTATGTTCTTAGGTATGTGTGCTGGAGGTAAGGGGCACAAGCAACAAACACAAAACATGGTAAATTAGTGATGAATAAACATGTCGCATGTTAGAGGTGGTTAGTTCTGTGGGGGACAAATATGGGGAAGGGGAATGAGCAGTGCTGGGGGGAGGTCCCAGTGGTCCTCATTGAGAACACAGGGGTTGAGCAGGCTTTGGGGAGGTGAGGGAGTCAGCCAGCACATCACTGGTGAGGTGCTGCAGGCCGAGGGAACAGCTTGAGTCAAGATCCAAAGGCAGAAGTGTGTCTGGGCCTTCTGAGCATTTTCCTTCTCCCTGATCTGAGGCCTGGCCTTGCGTTTTTCTTACCCCAGAACTATCATTTTGTTTCACATGTATTGGTTTTCAACCCAGCTCAAAGCTTCCTCGACTTGAAAGCCATTTAAATTGGACCCTTCTGTTGCAGTTAGGGCCATGGAGCCTGGCTACCACCTTCTTACTTGTGCCTTATTTCACACTATAGAAACACTCAATTCCGAGGGATTTGGGGAAAATGGTGGTAGAACTACCAAGGCCTGGAGATACTAGAGTCTTATTGAAATAGCACAGGGACCTTAAGAGCCAACCCACTATTTCCAGACTATTCTTGCTGTGTTTCCTGTTTAAAGCCTCCTGAACAGCAAATGACTCAGTGTTTCTTTCATGTTCCCAAATGATTATCTTTGTCTATCAACCATAAAACCCCATGTACAATAGAACTGCATTTTCGTCTTTACCCGTTATTGCTCCTGAGCCAACTTGTAATAGATGACCTGAGCCTTCTCCATCAGCTCTGGAAATAACCTCACTCAGCGAGGCCAAGAGCCTCCGGGAAACTCAGTCACTTGCTAGGCTAGAGAAACGTGGGGTGCAGATTGCGTTTAATGAAAATCTTTGTGTATATCTTGAAACATAACAAAGAGAAGGGACAAGAGTTGCCTTTGTGAGTTGTGTTGTATGCACAGAGGTCCTTGGAGTCTTAGAATGATAGTGTTGTGAAGGTGCATTGCTATTCCCGGTTGAACTGAGACCTGGTAACATTTAAAGAATCCCCCTTGCTCCTAGTGTGAGGTTACACATGTGCCCCAGCCACCTGCTCTCAGGTAGACTGCACTTTAGGCAAGAGGCTACATCCCCTAGAAAGCCACCTCCACATTGTGCAGGACTCTGCCCAATTACTGAACAGCCCTGAGTGTGACTTCACAGGATATTGAGAAACTTAGTTCTAGGGAATGACTCAGCATGGAGGTTATGAATTTTATGAAGCTCTCTTCCAGTTACATCTCTTTTTCATGTGGTCTTGACATTTGTTTGATGGCAATAGCAAGGAAACTTACCTTTGATCACTCTAATCTGGGAGAATTTTGAAAAATGTACAAAATGCATGAGGTATTTAAAATGAGATATCTATGTTAGGATGTGGGCCATTGATACTAGATTTTCTTACCAATCTGCTGTGGAACTGAGGCAGCAAGCCTCTTTTTGGTGTTTTCTAACCAGGTTTTCCCCATCTCTTGGATTTCCCCCTCTCATGCAATATTTAGAGACTACTGAGCCACAGACAGAGTATGGGAGGAAAATATTGTTAGAGATCGAGATTGTACAGGTAGAAGTGGAGGCATTAACCTAGAAAATTCTGTTCAGAGAATAAAAGTCAGTCTGAGCATAAGAAATAATATAGAGGTATACTGGCCTCTATTGTACATACTAGTCTACTCACAAAATAGACAATATTTGTTTATCTTTTCAAAAAATACACTGAGTACCTCCTACTGTGCCCAACTCTGATCTAAGCACAAGAGAGACATCAGTGAATGCCATCATCAAAAAGTCTCCCTGTCCTCATCTTACTAGGTAAAACGATATGAAATTGCTGTTTTTATAGTTAAACACAATTGAATATAAATAACACCTACTATCTGATCCAGCCATTCCACTCCCAGGTATTTAACTAAAAGAAGTAAAAGCGTACACGCTCAAATTTATACACCAATGTTTGCAGCACCTGTATCTGTAATAGCCCAAACTGGAAACAGTCCAAATGCAAAAACTGTGATATGTTCATAGAATGGAATACTACACAGCAATAAAAAAGAGTGAAATACTGATATGTGCTACAACATGGATGGGCTTCAGAAACATTATTCTACGTGAAAGAGACCGAATACAAAAGACCACGTATGATATTATTTCACTTATACAAAACTTTGGAAGTTACAAACTAATTCACAGTGACAGAAAGCAGATCATTGGTTACCTAGGGACAGGAGAGTGGGGATGGGTTCAGGCAGAAAAGGAAGGAGGCAAATGAGATCTTTGGGGGATGATGGATATGTTTACTGTTTTTTTTTTTTTTTTTTTTAATAAAGGAACTCATCTGTTATCAATTTAAATTATTAATTAATTAATTCATTTTTTATTTTATTATAAGTTCTAGGGTACATGTGCATAGCGTGCAGGTTTGTTACATATGTATACTTGTGCCATGTTGGTGTGCTGCACCCATCAACTCGTCAGCACCCATCAATTCATCATTTATATCAGGTATAACTCCCAATGCAATCCCTCCCCCCTCCCCCCTCCCCATGAAAGGCCCCGGTGTGTGATGTTCCCCTTCCCGAGTCCAAGTGATCTCATTGTTCAGTTCCCACCTATGAGTGAGAACATGCGGTGTTTGGTTTTCTGTTCTTGTGATAGTTTGCTAAGAATGATTGTTTCCAGCTGCATCCATGTCCCTACAAAGGACGCAAACTCATCCTTTTTTATGGCTGCATAGTATTCCATGGTGTATATGTGCCACATTTTCTTAATCCAGTCTGTCACAGATGGACATTTGGGTTGATTCCAAGTCTTTGCTATTGTGGATAGTGCCGCAGTAAACATACGTCTGCATGTGTCTTTATAGCAGTATGATTTATAATCCTTTGGGTATATACCCAGTAGTGGGATGGCTGGGTGATATGGTACATCTAGTTCTAGATCCTTGAGGAATCGCCATACTGTTTTCCATAATGGTTGAACTAGTTTACAATCCCACCAACAGTGTAAAAGTGTTCCTATTCTCCACATCCTCTCCAACACCTGTTGTTTCCTGACTTTTGAATGATTGCCATTCTAACTGGTGTGAGATGGTATCTCATTGTGGTTTTGATTTGCATTTCTCTGATGGCCAGTGATGATGAGCATTTTTTCATGTGTCTGTTGGCTGTATGAATGTCTTCTTTTGAGAAATGTCTGTTCATATCCTTTGCCCACTTTTTGATGGGGTTGTTTGTTTTTTTCTTGTAAATTTCTTTGAGTTCTTTGTAGATTCTGGGTATTAGCCCTTTGTCAGATGAGTAGATTGCAAAAATTTTCTCCCATTCTGTAGGTTGTCTGTTCACTCTGAGGGCAGTTGCTTTTGCTGTGCAGAAGCTCTTTAGCTTAAATAGATCCCATTTGTCGATTTTGGCTTTTGCTGCCGTTGCTTTTGGTGTTTTAGACATGAAGTCCTTGCCCATGCCTATGTCCTGAATGGTACTACCTAGATTTTCTTCTAGGGTTTTTATGGTATTAGGTCTAACATTTAAGTCTCTAATCCATCTTGAATTAATCTTCGTATAAGGAGTAAGGAAAGGATCCAGTTTCAGCTTTCTACTTATGGCTAGCCAATTTTCCCAGCACCATTTATTAAATAGGGA
>NC_045435.1:116055782-116056026 GCF_002776525.5 Piliocolobus tephrosceles
TGTCTGTTCATATCCTTTGCCCACTTTTTGATGGGGTTGTTTGTTTTCTTCTTGTAAATTTGTTTGATTTCTTTGTAGGTTCTGGATATTAGCCCTTTGTCTGATGAGTAGATAGCAAAAATTTTCTCCCATTCTGTAGGTTGCCTGTTCACTCTGATGGTAGTTTCTTTTGCTGTGCAGAAGCTCTTTAGTTTAATGAGATCCCATTTGTCAATTTTGGCTTTTGCTGCCGTTGCTTTTGGTG
>NC_045435.1:116388815-116413758 GCF_002776525.5 Piliocolobus tephrosceles
CTCCTTCTCCTTCTCCTTCTCCTTCTCCTTCTCCTTCTCCTTCTTCTTCTTCTTCTTCTTCTTCTTCTTCTTCTTCTTCTTCTTCTTCTTCTTCTCTTCTCTCTTCTCTCTTCTTCTTCTTTCCCTTTCTCCCTCCTCCTCCTCCTCCTTCTCCTTCTCCTCCTCCTCCTCCTCCCTTTTCCTCTTTCTCCTTCTTCTTCTTCTTTTTTCTTCTTCTTCATTAGAGACGGACTCTCACTGTGTTGCCCAGGCTGGTCTTTAATTCCTGGGCTCAAGTGGTCCTCCCTCCTCAGCCTCCCAAAGTGCTAAGATTAGGCTGGGTGCTGTGGCTCATGCCTGTAATCCCAGCATTTCAGGAGGCCAAGGTGGGCAGATCACTTGAGATCAGGAGTTCCAGACCAGCCTGGCCCACACGGCAAAACCTTGTCTCTACTAAAAATACAAAAAATTAGCAGGGTGTGGTGGTGCACACCTGTAGTCCCAGCTATTCAGGAGGTTGAAGCAGGAGAATTGCTTGAACCCAAGAGTTGGATGTTGCAGTGAGCTGAGATCATGCCCCTGCACTCCAACCTGGGTGACAGAGTGAGACTCCATCCCCAAAATAAATAAATATACATATATATATATATTTTAAAGGTAGCGGGATTACAGGTGTGAGCCACCACACCCGGCAAACCACCCTCCTTCTCCTTTTGTGGCTTCTGGCTCACTGAAGCGTCCGAGGATGAGTCCCATGTTGATCAAAATTGATTGCCACCCTCTCCTGAAAAGCCCAGAGCCAGCAAAATCAGAAGCCAGGCAGAAGCAATTCTCCATTCCACCAAAATTCTTCTGTGCGGCCACTAATGGGTAAAGTGTAAAGGCTCTACTTCCCAATAACAGCACTCCTAGAGCAAGTTTTTAATGACTTAAAATGAAAGAACTTGCTGCTCAGGATTCTAACACATAATTAATAAGAGCATGCTGGGAAAAAAAAAAAAAAAAGGAGAGGTTAGGAAGTGACACGAGTAGAGAGAGATGTATTTAAAATAGAAACATTGTGGGCCTTGCTGGGGCATTGTTCTATTTATAGGTAAGCCACTTACCTAACAATTTCTTGTGTGGGAAAGTGCTTTACCCAGTTCCACAGTGATGATTTTCAGAGAGCGCGCTTGCATTCCAGTAGTGAATTCGAAACCCCTGTTGACGAAGAGCAAGCTGACTGTGTGGATCCTGGGACTGTCAATTCAATGTGTGTTCCTGTTTTAAGGGTAGCAAGGATTTGTTGTTAATCAGGTATAGTAAGAAACGCAGACACGGAGATGACTGTCCTGAAGGAAGAAGTTTTTATGCTCATAGATCCCTAGAAACATGAGTCGCGGCAGGTTGCAAAGGGCCACATAGGGAGGCATTCGGGGGCGGAGGGAGCTGGAAAACATAGGCAAGAGCCTTGATTGTGGTTTTCACAGGAAGGACCAGGCGAGGCCGAGTAAGCAGATTCGCGACAAATTTGAACACTTTCAGTGAGCTCTGGGGTATGGGAGCTGGGTCAAGCTGTCTTGTAGCTGGCCCTGGGGTGATTAGGGCAGGTCCCAGAGTGTAAGAATCCTGAGAGAGTTCAATAAAGGAGGTGTTTGTGGATTTGGGCTCTGGATTGGTTGGTTTGTATGTAAAAGGTGCATTCACAGGCTAATTGTCTGCTTTCTCTAGTAATTAGCTAACCTTGAGGGGGCACTCCCTCCAGGGTCAGCAAGGCCTGAAAATGTCAACACATCAGAAATATAAAAATGAACAGGTACGATTAATACCGGCCCAACCAAATGGAATGAGCCTTTGAAATCCAAGTGTGGAGAAGTTCAAGTTCTCTGTTCAAGCTGTGTCTACATACACACAATCACTTTGACCATTTTGAGGGAAGAACTAAAATTCAATTCTGTAAGCTGTTCATCTAATATACATTTATTAGTGGATAAACTGAGTAATTCATTTGCAGGGTAACTAGGGAAGGTGGCATTAGTGAGCCCTAACTTCGGGAATATAAACCATGCTCTTAGGGGTATCCAGTAAGTATCACCAAGAGAGATGAGAACTGTTGTTGCTGTTGTTATTATTATTATTATTAAAATGGTGTCCAGACTTGGATATAGAGCAAAAGACACAGGGAGAGAAAAAGCAGGTTGAGTCCCTGAGGGTAAAAATAAAAAAAGAGAACCTTGTCAGGGGCCAGCCTTTGACATGAGCAGCTCTGGAATTGTGCAGCAGAAAGTCCAGTGGGATCTCCTCTCAGACTCAGGGAGGTTAAGTGATGTGACAGAGGTCACAGAGGAAGAAAAAGGCAGATCCCAACCCCAAATCCAGCTCAATGGGCTTGTTAGCCTGGAGAAATCCAGGGTAGTGTTTCTCAAACTTTAGCTGCTTCCAAATCACCCGGAGGGCTTGTTAAAACAGAGTGCTGGGCTCCAGCTCCAGTGTCTGATTCAGTAGGTCTGGAATGGGATCGGACAGTTTGCATTTCCAACTTCCTAGGCAATGCTGATGCTGCGGGCCCAGGGACCACACTTTGGGAACTCCTGCTCTATAAAATTCAGCCACTAGATAGAGACAGTTTGGATACTGCTTTCCTAACAGGCCATTACCATATTCCTAACTCCTAAGGAGGGCTTGTCTACTGGACTATAGCAGAGAAGTACATTAATGTGTAATAGGGACGGGAATGATCAGTGTTCAAATGTGTCCTCCCTCCCGCTGTTTCTTCTCTCCCCTTCCCCTTTCTCACTGGGGACAGATTTTGGCTTAACAGTCAGCTCCCAGGTTCTTTTCTAATACGTTGAAACCTCCAACTAGGCAAAGCAGAAAACGAAGCCTGAGAGGCTAAATTGCTGTAAATTAATGTTAAAAGAAAAAGAAATAGAATGATTAAAATTCCGCTTTGGCTAGGCATTGCAAAGAGCCTTGGGGGAGAATTGAGAGTAGAGTAGAGACTAAGAGGCTCTGGAATCACTGCAGGAAGTTAGGAGGAGAAGAGAGAAGAAAGGTTCAGTGGACTATGGACTAAATGTGTTTCATAGCCTTCAACAGATACAATTAGAGATTGAAGTGATTTTTACTCCTGAACTGTCTCTTTGATTGTAATACCACATGAGTCTGGGTCACATGGGTTCTAGGATCGATAAGGAACACAAAATTGGTCTTAGGGTAGTGGTGATGGCTTTATTTAAGCTCATTCTCTCTATTCCATTATGGCAAGAAAGCCAGCTAGGAAGGCATTATCAAGATGCCCAAGGAAATTCAAGAACACTGATGTTGCGTATTTAATTTTGAGTTATTTTAAAATTTGTACTATGATTCTTCTTTGTTGCCTGCAAACATTCAGTAAAAGTTTATTATATGAAACAGAAATGCCCTGGAGAATGGGAAAGAAAGTAGTACGTCCGTATTGGGAACAAAGTGGTAATGAAGAGGATAGCAGCTGATAAGAGCAGTGATGCAAAAAGTAGAGGGGATGGAAATGAGATCAGGAGTGGAGGTTTGGAGTGAGAGGTGACAGGTGAGTGTGCAAATAATATAAAAATTGTAGAAAGCACTGGGTTTCTTACAGGCTATAGTAGTTTTTTAAACATCAAACACAAAGTTGATCCCAAAAGCTGGAGAATAGTGGTACCTCTTAATGCTGGAGAAGAGAGTTGGATCCTTTACATAATTTTTATCAGCTCTTATAACTTATTTAAATGTACATGTGATCTGTCTTGAAACAAGAGAGCTATTAAGAGTCAAGTCATCAGGAGGTGACTTCAGGATATCATGAAGAAAGATATGCAATAAAAACGTCATAAAAAAAGGCTGCATTTTGTAATGTTCCTAGGTGGATTCACCTTGATCAAAGAAATTTGAACAAGGAGTTAAACATCTGGGTTACAGGAAATATTTAAACAGTGTTGGTATTTTCAAAGGACCACAAAGTCTGATTTAACTTAACCAGTTGGTTTTTAGACTAAAGATCACTTGCCTGACTCTGAAATACTTAGAGAGCACTTTTAGCATTCAAATGCATAGCAACCTGACACAGGATCAATCATTTCTTTATTTTTTGAGGTTCGCTTTTCTATAATTTTAGGTATGCTGCCGTCATTGAATCCTACCTTTCTAGACTGTAGAATTAAAGTATGTGTCCTATTTTTATGATATATCATACTTGTCATAGTATTATTCTCTATCATATATACTATTACTATATTATATCACTATCATATATACTATTACTATATGGCATATCATGTATATATCATAAAAATAGCCCAAATCAACAGCCCAATAAGCCTGCAATGAGCAGGCCCAGAAGATAGGAAGATAGATAGCCATCTGTGGTGTGAATTGAAAAATAGTTCTGCTAAGGTGCCCAACTTCTTTCTTAGGACAAAGGCTATTTTACTCAGGAAGGTAATACATTAGACAATTTAAGTGGGTTACATTGTAAGAGGTCTCTGATGTCACAAAATCCCAGTTCTACCATTTACTAGCTTTATATCTCCAGCCTCAGTGTTCTCATCTGTAAAATGGAGATAACTGTAGCTATTTCACAGCACAGTGCCTGGCGTCCAGTGCAGGTTCAGTAAATGTTAATGTCCTTCTCCCTTTGGTGTCTTTCTGGGTTACTCATAAGCTAACAAAGACGGGCAGGATAGGAACACAAGGACTGATCTCATTTCCAGACTGTGAGAGAGTAGGCTAGATAGAGATGAAGGTGCTACGCAGGTACTGACCTGTCTTTGAAACCTTTTAAATGCCAAGCATTGTCTATAGGCTACGTGAAAAAAATGCCTCACCTATTTCATTTATCAAAAGTCTGTGGATGCTGTTATGATTCCTAAAATGTAATTTTAAAAATATCCATGTTGAATATATGGTAGCTTTGGTCATTCTATATGTTCTCAACCACTGGATGATAAAAGTATGACTACGCTAATAGATGGCATCCTCTCTCTCCACCTCCCCCGTCTTTTTAAACAAAAATGCCGCCTCTGATTGGATCAGGCTAGGACTGTCTGACCTGGACCTGGAGTCTTGTCCTAAGCTAAGGAGGCAGGCAGGATCCAGGTGGCCAGAAGACTGGGGAAGCCTTGGCTTTGGGATCGGGGATGAGATAAAGAAAGGAGAATGTGGCCCCTTCTGCCCCCGCCCGCAATACAAACGTGTGAGGTTAGTTTGGCCTAGGCTCCCCCTAGGACAGTGAAGCAAAGTGACAGCAAATGTGCAACAACCCCAAAGCAAAGTTGGCTGTGTGAGCAAAAACCAGATTCTGCCGTAGACTGGGAGATTTGGAATCCTTCCACGGGCGGAATTGTAATTCTATTTGCTTTACCCCCTCCCACATTCTCCACTTCCTTTTGGTTTCCCCTCTGCTCATCTTTCCTTCTTTCTCAGTTCTTCATCTTTTCACACCCATGGAGAAACCTGACTCCAGTGGTGAGAAAAACTTGTGAAACAAATATTTTGCTTGTATTATAAATTGGATGTCATTTGTTTTCCATTTCTACTGACTATTTACATCTGCCACCCTGCCTGGCTTTATTTGTAGGCAGGGTAATGTGTAGTCAAGCCTTAGTGCACGAACTAAAACAGGGGTGACTCCAGAGCAGTACAACATGATCAATTAAGATGATTGCTGTTTTAAAAACTTTCATTTTGGCTATATACCCTTTTTTTTTTTTTTTTTTTGAGATGGCGTCTTGCTCTGTCATCCAGGCTGGAGAGCTGCGGTGCAATCTCAGCTCACTGCAACCACCACCTCCTGGGTTCAAGCAATTCTCCTGCCTAACCTTCCCAAGTAGCTGGGACTACAGGCACCCACTACCACGCCTGGCTAATTTTTTGTATTTTTAGTAGAGATAGAGTTTCCCCAAGTTGGCCAGGCTGGTCCCGAACTCCTGACCTCAGGTCATCCACCCGCCTTGGCCTCCCGTGGTGCTGGGATTACAGGCGTGAGCCACAGCACCTGGCTGGCAATATGCTTTTTAACCATTTGAAGGGTGTTTTCTGAAGACCACATGGATACAAATGGAGTCTTGCCAGCTGCAACCAACTTTGTAATGTAACAAGTTTTACAGATATATGCCATTCTTGGAACTTTGAATCCCACTGTAGATACTACTTTCTGTCTTGCTTTATTTTACTTAAATTTTGTTATGTAAATTTTCCTTGTCATAAAATTTATTCATAGAGGAAAACATCTTTTATGTTCACATTCTATGCTCCAGTGTATAAAGTAGTAACATGTATGTAATCACCCTTCATTTGTTGGATATTTAGATTAGTCCCAGTTCTTACTAATATAATCCATGCTGCGATGGCCATCTTTGTGAACAAAAGCACCACCTGCATTTGTGGCCCTTTCCATGGACAGTCACTTGAAGTACAACTCCTTGGCCAAAGAATATGAACGTTTTGTGGGCTCTTGACCCATGTTGCCAAATGGTTTTCCAGAAAAGTTGCACTGTCTCTCTACTCCACACCTACTACCCCTGCCCTGTCTCCAGTCTCCACATGAGTATTGTAAGAATAAAATGTGAAATGCTTGGTATACAGTACTTGGCAACTACTAGTGACTCCACAAATGGTAGTTGATGGTGACGTTGCTGATGGACGAGTTTATTATCACTGTTACCTCTTCCTTTTCTCACTGACTTGGTGTAGGGCCACAGTGCTTCTATAGTGCTCTAGGGTTTTCTCTGTTGTACATCATCTGCATGTCCGGAATCACCCATTTATGTCCCTGTGGTGCACTGCCAAGGAACTGACTGGCTAAACTGATACATTTCTTCAAACAAGGGCCATTTTAAGATAAATGACGTACAGGTTTACCAGCTGTGGATTTTCAGTTAGTGTCTTAAAACTAAACTCAGTGGTTCTGAGCTCAGGCCGTATAATAAGGTCACCTAAAGCATGGCCTTTGTTGAAGGGAGGGCCTGGACATTGGCATTTAAAAAATTCTTCCCAGGCTATTTATTTATTTATTTATTTATATTTATTTATTTATTTTTTGAGACAGAGTCTTGCTCTGTCGCCCAGGCTGGAGTGCAGTGGTGTGATCTCGGTTCACTGCAACCTGCAACCTCCGCCTCCCGGGTTCAAGCGATTCTCCTGCCTCAGCCTCTCGAGTAGCCCAAGCAATTCTTATGTAAGTGAGGGATGAGAACTGCTCCCTTAACCCAAAAGGCAAGTCATTTGGGAATTCCAGTTGCCATATGGGACCTAGTGGGGGACTTATTTAGAAGCTAGGTGTCCTTCATGGTGCTTCCCAAAGATTCAACCGTGAATACTGGATGAAACCTTAAGGGTCCATGATACCTCGACATGTTGGCAAGTATTAACTAACATTCTGCCTGCTTGAGAGGCCAGATACATCAATGAACTCTTTCTAGAAAAGCTCTGATTCTCTCTGTGTTTATAATAACTTTCTTAATACCCCCCCGAGGAAGAAACTGAAGCTCAAAATGGTGAATTAACTTGCTCTGAGTCTCTAGCAGCGAGAGACCAATTTGCGAATCACATCCAGGACTCTACATTCCATGCTCTTTCTGCCACATCATGTTGCCCTTAAAAAAATTATATTCATCTTTTTGTTCTCATGTAACTGATTTTGATTTTATTTGTTTGCTATGTGGGGCTGACTTGGCTCCTCATTTTCAAAGAAGCTTGCCAATAAAAGTGCTCCCCGAACCACCAAACAAAATACAAAAATCTGTTGTATTTTGATCAGATATTACGGGTGTGTCTGAGACATAGCCCAGGAGGAATGTGGCTGTATCTACTCATCACTTTATAAATATTGATGAAGAATGGTAAAAATGTTTGAAGGGAAACTTTATCTGAAGGAGTGTCTTGGAATGCAGCTGTTTCTTTTCATGTCTTTCGTATTTCTTACCCCTGGCACTGAAATGCAAACACCCAAGGGTGGGCCACATCCTAGGGTTTGTTTATGACTGTGGCATCAGCAATTCTATATTGGGTTGGCTTTGGGGGAGGGTGGCTCCAGAAATTGCCATTGGCACACCTGGTCATTGTCCCTGAGCTGTGACAAAAAATAACACGGTAGCTCCACAGAGGGAGTTCTGAGTTGCAGATCATTTTATGAACTCCCTTTATTTCAAGGATATGAGAAAAGAAAAAAATCCCATTTTGTAGCAAAGAAAACTGAGATGAAGAAACATTGCTTAGCTTGCCTGAGGACATAGGAACACTGGCACGCGTTGGAAGGGAAGTCAGGCCTTCGGTGGTGGTTACACTGGGGGCTGCTCTGCTACTCATCATTTGCCTTTATTAGTTTCTCATTTAAAAGCTGAGGACAAAGAGTATGCACAAAGAGGTTTCTCACTTCCTTAGTTACAACAGCAAAATTGAAAACAATTTAAATGGCAAACAGTGGGAGATAGTTAAGAGAAAAAATACGGTCTGTTTATTCTATGAAATATCTAAATATTAAAAGCAATAGTTAAAAAATGGTTTGTAATGACTTGAAAAATGCTTTAGTAGAAATTATCTTTCTGCTGCTTTTTCATCTTTGGGACCTCTGAGCCCATGGTACTCAAAATGTGATCCTCCCACTGGCCAGCAACATCAACTTCGAGCTTGTGAGAAATGTAGACTCTCAGGCCCCAGCCCTGCTGAATCAGCATCTGCATTTTAGCACCATCCCCAGGTGATTCACATCACATTAATATTTGTACTTATCTGAGTAAGGAGTCTCAAAGATTCAGTCCTCAGACAGCTTCTCCACTCTGAATACATCTGTGCCTTAAGTTAGTGATTCTGGTGGCATGTTAAGTTTCTTATTTCATTACTCTGGGATGTGGCCATAGGGCATGCCACTTGTGTAAGTACCTCAGATGTTTCAAACATGCAGATGAGGTCAAGATCTACCATCTATGTCAGTGGTCCCCAGACTTTTTGGCACCGGGGACTGGTTTCATGGAAGATAATTTTTTCCACGGATGGAGAGGCAGATGGGGGATTGTTTTAGGATGAAACTGTTCCACCTCAGATCATGAAGCATTAGATTCTCATAAGGAGCACACAGCCTAGATCCTTCCCATGCACAGTTCACAATAGAGTTCCTGCTCTATGAAAATCTAATACCGCTGCTGATCTGACAGAAGGTGGAACTCGGTGGTAATGTGAGCTACGGGAGTGGCTGTAAATACAGATGAAGCTTGTTTGCCGCTCACCTCCTGCTGTGCGGCTCCGTTCCTAACAGGCCACAGACTGGTAAAAGGCCTCGGCCCGGGGGTTGGGGACCCCTGATCTACATGATTTCCCTTGTGATACAGTTTTAAGCAGAAAATTCATGATACCAAGTTGTTGGTTCTATGTGTTGTTAATTATGGAAAAATGCATACAGAAAAAGACTGGAAGAAAATATACCAAAATATTAATCATTATAAAAATTGAGCTGGGCCCAATGGCTCAGGCCTGTAATCCCAGCACTTTGGAAAGTGAAGCAGGTGGATGGCTTGAGTCTGGGAATTCAAGACCAAGGTAACATGGCAAAACTCCATCTGTACAAAAAAAGTTAGCCAGATGTGGTACCCTGTCTGTAGTCCCAGCTACTCGGGAGGCTGGCATTTGGGAGGACTGCTTGAACCCAGGAGGTTGAGGCTGCAGCGAGCTGTGATTACGCCACTGCACTCCAGCCTGGGCAACAAAGTGAGGCCATCCAAACAGAGAGAGAGAGGTGGGGGAGAGAGAGAGAGGGGGGGGGGGGGGGGGGGGGAAGAGAGAGAGAGATTCTTTTGAGAAGGAGTTGGTTTCTTTATATTTTTCTTTACAGTGGTCATAAATCTCAGGCCACAGACTCAGATGTGCAAGAGATATTAACTTTATTCTTTCATACCCCAACTTAATTTCTACTTAGTTCCTCAATCTGCTTGTAGTGAAAACTTTTCAGTCAGTTAAGAGGGACCTCTGTCAAATCAAGTTTTGCTCAGTCAAGCTGCCACTAACCTATGGCACCATTCTGCAGATTAGAAAAAAAGCCCCCTCCAGGAGGATGCAGCCCCACGCCAATACAAACTAGATTTCTGCCTACACCTGCTTCTTAAGCTGGGGGTCCCTGTGCAGTGGGTACTCTGCATTTCTGTGTATGGTGGTTCTGGGGACAGCTAATGTAGGACCCCACTTCTTTATCCAGTGTTTCAGGTAAATTCCAGAAAGCTTTCAGGTGGCACTGGACTGAGTGGAGGGAGGCCACGGAGGGAGTAAAGTCCCTGTAGTCTTCATCACTGACATTGTCCTTACTAGTGTGCTCTGATTCCCATTAGGTCACCAACGGAATTGGTTGAACAGACTAAGCTTTTTTAGGCTGGGCTCTCTCTCAAGACTTCTAAGCCCTTCTGGGAAATAACTGGCTGCTCCATGAGCCTCCCAGGGAACAGGGAACTCCATGAGATCGTCTCAGCCCCGTCTGCCGGGATAGTCTTTACAGCCATTCCTCAAGTTGCATGGAACTTGAGGGAAGCTGCATAATGGCTGCTGCCCTCTTGAACTTCAGTCAAGTGCCTGAAAGTTTCTGCTCTTAGATATCTCAAACTTTCTTATGAGTTTTTTTTTTTTTTTTTTTTTTGTTTTTGCCACCTCTCCCTTCTCTAAGAATGGCTGGGGGCTAGAGCAGGAATGGGTAGGACATAAAGCCCTTCCTCAGTGCTATTCTTTTCTACCCAGGGAATCTTCTGTTCCTCTGAGGCAGGCAAACTGCCTCTTATATCATTTTGTAGTCTTCCAGTCTATTGCTTATCCATGGGCTTCATGTCCTGGTCTAAGATTTACAAATCAAAACTTTGACTTAAGGCATTTCCTCTACGTTTTTCTAGTTTCACTCTTACCTGGCTTAGTGAGACATAATGTTTTTGCAGGTGGTCTGATGTATGTTATTAAAGGGAAATGCAAGGTTCACAGTGAGAAACTGACACTGGTTTTAGCTCATTCCTTGCAGGATGCCTGATTTTCTCACTCAGTTTTGTTGGTCAAAATGTAATGAAGGCTATAAAATCCAGTGCAGGATGAAAAACACGACATTCATTCCTGGGTACTCGTAGACATTCATGGAGACATTTAGGAGCAACACCTGGGGAGACAGGAGCACTTTCTTCTGCCTGACTCCATCTTCCCTACTGAAATGCTGGTTTCAAGTTCACATACCCAGAGATCACTGAAAGCCAGCCACTGGGGAAGGGCTGGGGGGCTGGTATAGTACAGCAGAAAACACTTCACCCGTGGGTATTCACGAACTTCCCCAGGAGTGTTTTTAGATCCGAAGACAACAGGTGAATTTCCAGGAACAGATGCTTCAGTGCTGCCACATCCGTCAACTCTCAACACCTGTTAAGTGTCTGGCCTCCCTCCTTCTTTGGAATTTAGAACTGTGTCATGGTCTGGTTGCAGGAATCTCGTTAAAGAGCTTCCCTTTCTGTATTAGTTTGCTAGGGCCGCCATTAACAAAACACTGGAGACTGGATGGCTTAAACAACAGAAATGTGTTTTCTCACAGTTCTGGAGGCTGGAAATCCAAGATCATGGTGTGATCAGGTTGGTTTCTGGTAAGGCCTCTCTTCCTGTCTTTGTAGACAGCCACTTTATTCCTGTGTCCTCACATAACCCCTTCTCTGTGCGCACACAAGGAAAGAACTTTCTGGTGTCTCTGTTCCTTCCTATAAGGACCCCAGTCCTTCAGATTAGAGCCCAACCCCTAGGACCTCACTTAATCCTAATTACCCTAAAGGCTTGAACTCCAAATACAGTCACATTGGGAATTAGGAGTTTAATATCAGAATGGGTGTGGGGACTGGGAGTGCAGTTCAGTACATTAACACTTTGCCTGACAAAAAATTTTGTGATCACCTACTACGTGTTGGGCCCTATGCCGCATGCTGGGGATAATAATTTATAAAAATGTTTCAACCCCTGCCTCAAGGAGCTCCTCCTCTAGGGACTGAGTCTGCAGCCATCGGAGGAGTGGGGTGCACAATGAAATGTCTGGAAATGCACCTCTGTGGTAAGTGGGGATTCCTATGTGGCTTTTGCTGTGATCGTATCTCAAGAAAGCAAATATTCTGAGTGGGTGGTAGTAGAGCTATTTTCTTGATGTGGCAAAGTTGCATACAAAAGCCCTTAAAAGGGATCAATGAGACAAATTTCTGAGCTAGTCTGAAACAAGAACTGCGGATGAACTTTGGCAATGGAGCCAGAACTTAATTGGCGATTGGGCCAGAGCAGGATTTTGCTGGGGTCCCAAGGTTCTGCCCATTTGGGACAATCTCTCTCACATGCGCCACGCCATTCCCTTTACCACGCCAGCAGGTTCAAAGAGGCAGCTTTGTAGGTTTTGGTAGGTTTTGGGAGTGAGAGGCCTGGGGTGTGGGTTGTGGCAAGAGGAGACCAGCAACCCCTCTCACATTATCAGCTGTGTGGAACCAAGGAAAACCTAAGATCCACCAAACAGAAAATGCCGAGATTATGCTTCACAGACCCAAAGACTGTTAAGCTCTTTATTAGCTGCAACAGAATCACCACATACATGGCAGTACAAAGATGTTCTTGAACTTGGCACTTGAACTTGGCTACATCCCTGCTGGTAAAACTTAGTATATTAGGCAAACAGAAAGCTGGGGAGTGCAATTATGGCCATTGAACCACTAGGGGGCAGTCATGGTTTCTCACTCAGAAGAGGAGAGACGAGGAGGAGATTATGGAGCTATGGCATAGGGTGGGGCATTCAGTGTGGTATTGGAGAGGGATGAAATTTGAAGCTGTTTTGTGTGTTTGTTTTTTGGAGGGAGAGGTGTTAAAGACCTAGTTATTTCGCTAATAATACAGTATGTATTAACCTGGCCTTGACCTCTGTGAAGCTAGCAGGCCCAACAGGCTAGCTGGTGGAGAGTTCTGGAGTGTGATATCCCAAACAAATAATTGTTCACTTTAAGATAACTTTCTTTCGTGGGCATTAGAAAAAGGGCATGTTTTGCATCACGAGGGAGAGCGTTTTATGCACACGCACACACGTACTAAACAGACACACCTACTGACTTGAATACATCAACACACTGTCTGAATATTGCTTCAGGTTGGAAAACAAGGTTGCATCCAAATTGTGTCATCTTTTCAAAATACAGTAGGAGAGAAAATGCTGCCTATATTTCAGGGAGCTTTTAAGTTTCAGTGACATACCAGTCACTGAAAAGGCTGCCAAAAGCTAGAACATGAGTCATCAAGCTAGGCACACTGATCACAGGAAACACCAGGTGTCAGGCTCCAGCCATCCCCTATCCTCTTCTCTACCCCTACACAGATTTGTGACTTGTGGCCAGTACCAGAATTTGCTGTTAGTCCCCATGCTCCCAGGGCCTCCTTTCCTCTAAGGTCTTCCAGCCATTGTAACTGGCTTTCTTCCTATTTATACCTAATAGAGAACCACTGAGGGCCTTCATCTTTGTATTTGGAATTATTGGATAAGAAGATTGAAAGTATGATTGCCAGGTTCTCCCAAAGCTTCCTCCATCCAGGTTTGCCACCCTCAGCTCATCTGCAGGAGGTGACATTCAGAAGCAGAAGTTAGACCAAGGGCAAGGGCCCTGAAACGTTCATCGGGCAAAAGCAAGAAAGCTTGCCTGTCACTGGAGCAGGTGTTGGACTTGAAACATTCAGTGTCATTATCTCATTTAATTTTTACAACAATCTGCCAGTTTCTATTACCACCTCCATTTTACAGATAA
This sequence comes from Piliocolobus tephrosceles, assembly GCF_002776525.5. Classification (NCBI taxonomy): domain Eukaryota; kingdom Metazoa; phylum Chordata; class Mammalia; order Primates; family Cercopithecidae; genus Piliocolobus; species Piliocolobus tephrosceles. The sequence continues at coordinate 116,402,555 of NC_045435.1, forward strand.
GGAAACCTAGGACCAGAGAAGTTAAGTACCTTCATACAGATCTGGGATTTAAATTCAGGCATTCCGAGTTAAAATCGAATGTATTTTTTAGTCCTAACTACAAAGCCACTGTCTGCCAGAACTACTTGAAATCTCCTTCCCTATTCTCTGGCTTCTCCTTGTAATTGAGGATCTTACATTGGCAATGGTTATATGCATGATGAAGATGATAATTACAATACCAGCTAACTTTTATTGATTACTTACTATAGGCCAAGCAATGTGCTCAACACCAAACCTTTATATCTTCAATTCTCACAGGAAATCTACCATGAAGTTAGTATTTTTTACTGCCATTTCATAGATGAGGCACCTGAAGGTTAGGAATGTTAAGAAATTTTCGCAATATTACACATCCAGGTAGAGCCTGGATTGGAACCTAGGTCTAACTGTCCCTAAGCCCAAGTATTTAAACCACTATGCTATACTGTGCATAGGGAGATCATTGAATTTATGGAGAAATACTCAGGGCTATAGTACTACTAATCAGATCTTTAAAAACTGAAATAATAGCAAAAAGGGGTATAGTCATGTCTTTATGTGGCATGGTATAATGATGAAGCTGGAAAAGAGTGCTTACACTCTAAAACAGGAAGCTTTCTGAACTTCCCTGCTTAGAAAAATAATGAACTCTGATTATTTCCATGTATTCTGTTCTGGAATTGGAAATTCCAGGAGTCTGGTTTTAATTCCATAGGAAGTCAACCTGGACTGTTATTGTTTGTCAGGAGTCTGTTTTATCATATTAATGGCCAAGCAATGGACTTATCACTAGGGATTTAGTTCATGGATGTTTCTGTTTCAATGGATACTATCAAGTAATTAAGGTTGAGGGAATGAATGGCTACTTTATTGCTAAATGCTAACATCTGGCTATACAACGAGGAAAGAAGGAGTGGTCAGGGGAAAGTGGAAGTATGACGAACATTGAACTTCAGTTAATAGATTTGGACACATTGAACCTGAGTAAATAGGTCTGATATATTCTCCTATTTGCAATGCTAGGGATGAAGTAGATGAGCTCCTTCTCACCAGCACCTTGAAAAGAATCAGATATTAAACTAGAACTCAGCAACTAGTCAGTACTATTGGAGTAATATTTTTAAACCCAAAGCGTTTGAGTAGTTCCCTAACAGTATTTAAAAGAACAAACAAAAAGATGTGTTCATCAACAAAGGTCAGAAGTGTATCATCTGAATTCCTGCATTGTGAATAGCTCTGCTAATTGGTGAGCTGAGCAAGAAGTGACTTGGATGATTAATTAAGGAGATAGGCCTTAAATAGGATGGAGGTGCATGACCCTTGTTGTGCACCTAAGGCAGCAGCCTAAGGAGGAAAACTCACTTTAATTCCCTAGGTGGCAGCAGCGAACAAGGCGTTAGAAGGCCCTGAGGCTGTGACAGCTCAGAGAAGGAGTATCTTCTAGGGGTCCAGGAGAAGCTGGATTTGCCATCTGGTTTAAGATTCTGAGGTGGGTGGTGATGGGTGCGGGAATGGGAGACAGCGTAGCACAGTGAAGAGTTAGAATCAGTAAGTCTTCTCAGTCCAGCTCTGCCGATCCCTGGCTGTGTGGCCTCAGGACAACTGTTCTGTCAGCAACCTCCACCCACCCCCATTTCCTCCTCCCACAAATGGGGCTATGTGAGGTCATCCCTGAGTACCTTTTGGCATTATATGATTCACAATTTGATGATGCCTCTGGCATTTTCATTGCACTCTTTACAAGGAAAGAACTTGATTACCTTGGTTGGGATGTGGAGGACAGGGTTGTATGTGTGTATTCCAGAGAGATGCATTATGCTACTGTCTTTTTAACAGTGTTCTCTGTCCAGATAATATGCTGACCTTTACAAACTAGAACAATATTGTTGTCCTACATTAGCAAAGGTAGGTTTTATATGGTTGACATAAAAGGCTTGCCTATCACGCACTCTTAAGCTTATGCCTTTGCAGTCCTGCAGCTGTGGTCATAAGGGACAGAGCTTTTTAGCACTCTCTTCCAGCCAACTGAGTTTTTGGCTATGTCATGGTAGTTATAATATCTTTGTTCTTTTTACTTGGTGCCAGGCACTTTGTTAAGCCCATACTATCTCACAAACATATAGCGCTTTTATTCTACCTTCAAGTAGCTTTTAATTATCTTTGTTTAAACAAACCAATCTCTTAAACCCAATTCACCTTAATAATAACTAATATGTACAGGGTTTATTATGTGCCAGGCATATATGTCTGTCCTGAATATGTTATTCTATTTAACCCTCAAAATAGATCTATGGATTAATACTAGTACTTTACATAATGTAGATGGAAATTGAGGCCTAGAGAGTTTAAATAACTTGCCCAAGGCCACAAGACTGATACATCACAGAACCAGGGTTTGAACCCAGGAAGTCTGTCTCTAGGATCCTCCAAGACACTGCACTTGAAAAAGAGCTAGTGATTTATGCACATGGTTTCTTTTCTTCCCTACTAGATAAAATATAGGTTTTTTTGTTTGTTTGTTTTTTGCTTTTTCAATTTGTTAATTTGCTACAGAGACATTGTATTAGTTCATTCTCACACTGCTATGAAGACATACCCGGGACTGGGTAATTTATAAAGACATAAGGTTTAATTGATTCACAGTTCCATATGGCTGGGGAGGCCTCAGGAAACTTATACTCATGGTGGAAGGCACCTCTTCACAGGGCAGCAAGAGAGAGAATGAGTGCTAGCAGGGGAAATTCCAGACACTTGTAAAACCATCAGATCTCATGAGAACTCACTCACTATTATGAGAACAGTATGGAGGAAATCACCCCCATGATTCAATTGCCTCCCACCGGGTCACTCCCACAACTTGTGGGGATTATGGGAATTACAATTCAAGATGAGAACTGGGTGGGGCCGCAGCCAAACCCTATCAGACACTCTGATTCAATTTTGTTCTTTTCCTAGGATCTATAGTTCGGGAATGTCATCACAATAAGAATTCCCACCACCACCTCACTAAGACAATGTATGTCCCCACCAACGTTTATTTTTAAAGTTTTTTTTTTTTTCTTTTCTTTTTTTTGAGACGGAGTCTCACTGTCTCCCAGGCTGGAGTGCAGTGACACGATCTCGGCTCACTGCAAGCTCCTCCTCCCAGGTTCACGCCATTCTCCTGCCTCAGCCTCCCAAGTAGCTGGGACTACAGGTGCCCGCCACCTCGCCCGGCTAATATTTTTGTATTTTTAGTAGAGATGGGGTTTCACCGTGTTAGCCAGGATGGTCTCGATCTCCTGACCTCATGATCCGCCTGCCTCAGCCTCCCAAAGTGCTGGGATTACAGGCATGAGCCACCATGCCCGGCCAAAAGTTTTTTTCAAACCTATAGTAGAGGTTGGAGAGTTATTTTTTGTGTGAGTTTGTGTGTATGTGTGTGTGCATGTGATTGGAAAGGAAATAGTTACCAAAAAATGGAGAAACACCTAGATGAAAAAGAGGCAGATGCCTTTGGCAACATGTTGCAGGGTATCTGCCAGGGGAAGTTATAAGGATACAAGAAAAGAGATCCATGGCTTGAATGAGTTATTTGCAACAGGGCACAGAGACGAGAAACAGTGAAGAAGACACTGAATGGCAGGAAAGTCAACTGTGGAGTCAAAGGTACCCTCTTGAAAGAATACAGCTGGAGTCCCAGGTCACACTGCAGGAGCCCCAGTGAATTTTTCATGGCTAACTGGAGGACACTGACTGTACTTCTAAACTTTTTTTTATCTTGACTATAGGATAATTGGTCTACTTTATAGATGTCACTTATTTAATATTCTTTGGAGAATTTCTCTGTGGAGTTAGACTGGTATCACAAATTAGTGTCTCCATTTTTGAAATGGAGTAAATGAGGTTTGGAATGATTAAGCTACTGGTCTGCAGCTCACCACAGCCTGATGTAACCAGGAGAATAGCTCTTCATTCTGATGGAGTTTCCTCTCCTCTCTCTTCCATCCTCTTCCCTGAGTTTTAGAGCAGACTCAAGTGTTTATGTGATGTCTGTCTGGGGCCAAGGTGAGCATGGAATATGGTTTCTGCATATTTTGTTCAGTATTTATGCATCTCAGAGGTGTTCCAAATTCAGTCTCAGCCAAACTGGCCACTGGCCATTGGTTTCAGTTTCTCCAGAGGAGGAATTCACTGAATAGCCAAAGGTTTTTATTCCTCAGGAATTTAAATCACAATCTATCTTTGTTCATCAGGGAAGAAAGAAGCAAAGACTAATCTCTTAGCTGTGGGAGTTTATTACTTATATGTCACCATGTGGAGCACACTGTCCTGAGCTCGGTGATTCTTGGCAAGTCAACATAGTTTTTCTCCAGCATTGAACTGTTTAGGCTGCACCTATTTTGACTGAAGGCTCATGCTATGTGCTTCCTCCATAGAGCCTCTCCCAGAGTTGTTACTTGAAGGACATTGGTAAAAAATACATATTAATCACAGGAACTCCTGCAGTGCCAGAAAGGACTATAATTGGGAATAAGTGCCATTTGAGGTCTGTCCTTGCCTTCCCCAGTGTCTTATCAATACCCTAAGCCTTTGCTTGGGAGACAGAGATTGCAAGTTTTCTGTTGATTTACTGTCACCTAAATGCTTGAGGGAAAACTCTTCAGTTCTAGGAGCAATTGACCCAGCTAGGAGACATCACTTGACCTTCACCCTATATAAGATCTCTTGACTTATTCAGGGTGCTTTGAAATACTTGACAAAAGACCAGGCAGGGTGGCTTATGCCTGTAATCCCAGCACTTTGGGAGGCCGAGGCGGGTGGATCACAAGGTCAGGAGATCAAGACCATCCTGGCCAACATGGTGAAACCCCGTCTCTACTAAAAATACAAAACTCAGCTGGTCGTGGCAGCGCACACCTGTAGCCCCAGCTACTCGGGAGGCTGAGACAGGAGAATTGCTTGAACTTGGGAGGCAGAAGCTGAGCTGAGATCACGCCACTGCACTCTAGCCCGGATGACAGAGCGAGACTCCATCTCAAAAATAAAAATAAAGAAAAAAAGAAAAAAAAATACTTGGCAATAAACCTCATCATTTTATCATTCATTATTCTGAAGTCATCGGGCTATCTCTTTCAGAAATGTACATTTCACTGGTATTATTTAAATAGGTAGTGATAGGCAACACTGTTGATGTTTCTCCAGTATTTACAGTACTACAAACTCTTTTTATTTTTATTTTATTTTTCTATAAGTTATTGGGGTAGAGGTGATATTTGGTTACGTAAGTTCTTTAGTGGTGATTTGTGAGATTTTGGTGCACCCATCACCCAAGCAGTGTACACTTCACCATATTTGTAGTCTTCCATCCCTCACCCCCTCCCACTCTTCCCCCTAAGTCCCCAAAGTTCACTGCATCATTCTTATGCCTTTGCATCCTCATAGCTTAGCTCCCACATATTAGTGAGAACATATGATATTTCGTTTTCCATTCCTGAGTTACTCCACTTCGAATAATAGTCTCCAGTCTCATCCAGGTTACTGCAAATGCTGTTAATTCATTCCTTTTTATGGCTGCATAATATTTCATCATATATATGTCATAGTTTATATATATATCATAGTTTCTTTATCCACTTGTTGATTGATGGGCATTTGGGCTGTTTCCATATTTTTGCAATTGTGAATTGTGCTGCTATAAACATGCGTGTGCAAGTATCTTTTTCAAATAATGACTTCTTTTCTTCTGGGTAGCTACACAGTAGTGGGATTGCTGGATCAAATGGTAGTTCTACTTTTAGTTCTTTAAGGAGTCTCCACACTGTTTTCCATAGTGATCATGCTAGTTTACATTCCCACCAGCAGTGTGGAAGTGTTCCCTGTTCACCGCATCCACGCCAACATCTACTGCTTTTTTAAATTTTTTGATTATAATTTTTGCAAGAGTAAGGTAGTATCGCATTGTGGTTTTGATTTACATTTCCCTGATTATTAGTGATGTTGAACATTTTTTCATATGTTTGTTGGCCATTTGTATATCTTCTTTTGAGGATTGTCTATTCATGTCCTCCGCCCACTTTTTGATGAGATTGTTTTTTTCTTACTGATTTGTTTGAGTTTGTGGTAAATTCTGGATATTAGTCCTTTGTCAAATGTATAGATTGTGAAGATTTTCTCCCACTCTGTGGGTTGTCTGTTTACTCTGCTGACTGTTCCTTTTGCTGTGTAAAAGCTCTTTAGTTTAATTAGGTCCAAGCTATTTATCTTTGTTTTTGTTGCATTTGCTTTTAGGTTCTTGGTCATGAAATCCTTGCCTAAGCCAGTGTCTAGAAAGATTTTTCCAATGTTATCTTCTAGAATTTGTAATAGTTTCAGGTCTTAGGTTTAAGTCCTTAATCCATCTGCATAAGGTGAGAGATACGAGAATCCCGTTTCATTCTCCTATATGTAGTGAAATGATCTTGTTCTACATGCATCTCATTCTGCTTTTACTTCTCACTGGCAGAGCAAGAAGGAGAAAAATTGCTGCTTCTATGACAGAAGCACTGCAGACTGAGCCTTCACGGAACTTTCTGTAGATTTCCTCCAGGATGAGGGGCTTAGCATATGGAGTTACAGATCTTCTGGGCTGAAGGTGACCTTAGACAAGTCTGGCTCCCTCTCATGATGAGGAGGAGGCTGGAACCCAGAAGGTCACATGGCTGATTGATGTCTGAGCTGTCTCCTGACTCCTAATCTAGTGCTCTGGCTTTGATCTACAGACCATAGGCATGGCACCCTTTTTCAGCTCAAAGGACCAAACAGCTTTCTTGTTCCTCAGTAAATAATCACATTTGCACTGCAAAGCTTGTTTAAAATAGAGTGGGTGATTGTCATAACAACATATAGTTAAAAAAACGAAGTAGAAAGAAAAAGATGATGACTTTTGGGGAAGCTAGTTCAATTTTTGATAAAGAGGCCATTTTAAGTACTTTTAAAAGAAGTAGGGAAAATATTCTGTGCATTAAGCCTTTAAAGCAGAAAAGGAAAATTTAAATGTGATTTATTTGTTTAGTTATGTACCTACCTTCAAGATGGTCAAAGGTTGAACTAATTTACATTTAGCTTTAGCTAAATGTAAAGAAAAAAGTCCTCTGAGATTGAATTTGAATTGAAATGGACTTTTCTGGTCACTGGGTAAGGTCTTAAAGGAAGGAAGAAAATTGTTCCCCATTCCCATTCTCTAACAGAAATGTTAGCAAGCTCTGGGTTATTCATTTGAGAAATTTTTCTTAGCACCATTAAAACACATCAATGAGTAGACTTTAAATCTCTACTGTAATGTATGAGAGATGAAAGGAATCATGTTTGGCATGCAGCTATTTTATCAAAAATAAGGAACATGTAGTTCGTTTGTGAACAAAAGACTTTAGTTTTTGCAAATTGGGATGTGAGGCAGAGATTTAAAGGGCAGAGGCAGAGCTGACTCCCAAGAAAACCCTGCAAAACCTGCAAACCTTCAAAAAGTCATAAGCCCCTCGGTATAAATGTGAGGGCATTTGTCCATGTAATGTAGAAAAGAGTTCTCCTTCAGGGAACAGAATTTAAACTACAGATAGGTCACACAGAGTGAGGGCAGCGATTATTTCCCTGAGTCTTGTGATCTGCCTTTTTCTTTAAGCTGCACTCAGACTAGCAAACTGGTGGGTGAGCAGTTCCACCTTTTTTTTTTTTTTAGACGGAGTCTCGCTCTGTCACCCAGGATGAAGTGCAGTGGCACGATCTCAGCTCACTACAACCTCTGCCTTCCGGATTCAAGCAATTCTTTACCTAGCCTCCCGAGTAGCCGGGATTACAGGTGCCTGTCACCACACCCGGCAATTTTTTGTATTTTTAGTAGAGATGAGGTTTCACCATCTTGGCCAGGCTGGTCTTGAACTCTTGACCTTGTGATCCACCCTCCTCAACCTCCCAAAGTGCTGGGATTACAGATGTGAGCCACCACGCTGAGCCTCCCCAGCATTTCCTGACAGGAATAGCTCACAGTGCCTAAACTATTTATGCAAACAATGTGGTTTACACTGAAAACCTGCTTTCCTTCTGGGAGTCTGGAATTTTGGCATGTGAAAACCCTGGGTGCTAAGTCTCAATGAACTTATCGGGAAGACAACATTTTATGCATGTTGTCACAACTCATTGCTGGGGGAATTAAGCATGTGCTGTGCAATTCCACTGGTAGAAGATTCTTGGAGTTTGTGCCCGGCTTTCCCCAACATCACCCCATGTGTCTTTTATCTTTGCTTGTCACTGTAATCAATTTTAGCCATAAGTACAACAATATGTTAAGTCATGTGAGTCCTCTTAGCGAATCATCTAAAGTGGGGGTGATCTTTGGGACACCACCCCCGTAAACAGCAGGATTTAGGGAAATAAGAAAAGATGGTAAGGCTTTCAGTGACTGGTAAGAGACGAATGCTAGGAAGGGGCAGGAGAAGGAAGCCATTACTAGACCTCTGTGAGAGCTGGAGCTGCAGAAAACGGACAGTTTACAAGAACTAAAGCCCGGTGGAGAAACACAGCCACTCACCGAACACATCCCTCCCTCTCTCTTCTGGAACTCGTTTCCTGCTGGTGCCTCCCAATAGCCACTCTACTGGAAGGCAGAGGCCAAGGGAGCCTGGATGAAGTAAGAGAGAGAGTAAGAGTAAGAGAGAGAAGGTGGCACAGAGTAAGAGAGAGAAGGTGAAGAATGGATCTGAGGGGGGAAATAGAGAAAAACTAGGAAAGTTTAGAAATGAATCACTTAAAAATATTGCTAAGCCAAGTTGATAAGTCAGCTTGTTAATAAAAGACAATATTTTATAACATTGCATTACTCAACAACCCTGGATAGATCCTCATTGCACATAGAGAATAAGGTCCAAATTATGTTGCATGGCATTCCAAAGCCCTTTTTAATCTGGCCCAAGATGCCGGCTTTAGCTCCCTCTCCACTGTCTCCTCACCCCCCAGTCGTGTGCAGTTTACACTCCTCATCAACCAACACCAGCATTTCTTTAATACAGCAGCATCTTCCCACCTTCGTATTTTGTTACCTCTTCTTTGTACTTTGTATGTTACCTCTAGTAACCTCAGATTAGTGAAGTCTTACCAGTCCTTAGAATCCAGCTCAACTGCCATACTACTTACAAAGTGTTTTTAAACTCCATCCTCTCCCCCAGAAAATGAACCTGCCCCATGGTACTGATCAGCCTACCGCAGGTCAGGTTTGGGTTGATGTCTGCCTTTACGAGCCCTCTTCAGTGTCCAGGGCAGAGACCATAGGTACTACCTAGGAATGCCCAACTGAGCCCCGACCTATGAATTCTCTCACACATTGTCTTCCTTCGTGTGGTAACCACTTCGGGTGCTAATCTGGTTCTGGATGCTGCACATTGTTCACACTCAACCAATGCAGGCTCTAAACCTGTGTTTCTGCAGAGCCCACAGTAAGTGCTGGGACCCTACCCACTGGGCCTGGAGTAACTTAGTTCCCTGCTCCCTTGGAGACTGGTACTGGGTATTGTCCATTTCCTCACTAGGTTATGACCATCTTGAAGACAGTGACTGTCACACATTCATCTTAACACTCTCAACACTGATTAATTAGTACAGTGAATTGTGCATAGAGGGTGTTTCATACACATTACTGAATTAAATTAATTGGAATAAAAATAAATAGAATAATATCAACTTTTTTTACACTCTAATCTCTGTAACTTTTAGAAGTCAGGAAAATAGACTATTCCAGTTTCTAGTTTTAAACTTGAGAGCCCTGAGAAATAAGGGCTATGGAGATGAATCCTCTCTGAAGGAAGACCTTTTCTGTACCTTGGAGGCTTTGTCTTTGACAGACAAAATGAATCAGTCATTTTAGAAGGAAGGAAAAGTTTCTGTGATATGACCTCCCCTTCCACTTAGACAAATTAATACACAAAATGAAAACTGGCAATCTTAATTATGAAGTCAGCTTTTTCAATTACTAAATTAAAAAAAGAAGACTTTAGAATTACTACCAAAGATTGAAAGTCATTCTGGAAACTGTTTTATGTGTGCACGGACCTTGCTTTTTTCCTTTTCCTAAGGCCATGTAGAATAAAAACTTGATTAAAAATAAATTTTTAATAGTCCAGTAAGTGGTATCCTAGCAACAAGAAGTGAGAGAGTGGAGTGAATAGATACAAACTATGGATAGACATTCCATCTGGAACTGTTTTTAAAGGCAGTTGATAAAGAATGACCATAATCAAAACTGCTGGTGGGTATGTAAACTAGTACAACCACTGTGGAAAACCATGTGGAGATTCCTTAAAGAACTAAAAGTAGAACTACCATTTGATCCAGCAATCCCACTACTGGGTATCTACCTAAAGGAAAAGAAGTCATTATACGAAAAACATACTTGCACATGCATGTTTATAGCAGCACAATTCACAATTGCAAAAATACGTAAGTAGCCCAATGCCCATCAATCAACGAGTGAGTAAAAAAATTATGGTATACCATGGAATACTACTCAGCCATAAAAAGGAATGAAATAATAGCATTTGCAGTAACCTGATGGAAATGGAGACTCTTATTCTAAGTAAAGTAACTCAGGAATGTAAAACTAAACGTCATATGTTCTCATTCATAAGTGGGAGCTCAGCTGTGAGGATGCAAAAGCACAAGGAGGATACAATGGACTTTGGGGACTCAGGGGAAAGGGTAGGAAGGGGCTGATGAGTAAAAGGCTACACATTGGGTACAGTGTACACTGCTCAGGTAATGGGTGCACCAAAATCTCAGCAATCACCACTGAAGAACTTAGTTATGTAACCAAACACCACCTGTTATCCAAAAACCTATTGAATAAAATAAATAAAAATAAAGGCAGTTGATAAGGTGATCAGATCATAAACATGACTTATCAGGCAATAAATTATGTTCCTGAATAAAAGATACAGTGGGGAGGAAATTTTCACTTAATTTGCCTATGTTTTATGGCTTTATGCTCAGTTCAGATTAGGAAGTTTTTAAATTAGCTATTCTGCAAGCTGGTCCTTTAAATATCCCATAGGATTTTAGGAAATAAACCAGATTTTATCTTTTCCTCTAGAACTTAAAGTATAATAAAAAAAAAAAAAAAAAAAAATAAACCAAATTTTAAATTTTCTGCACATTTAGCTCTATAGTATCTGTCTAAA
>NC_045435.1:116413858-116427941 GCF_002776525.5 Piliocolobus tephrosceles
CAGATTTTAATTCTTCTGCACATTTAGCTCTATAGTATCTGTCTAAAGAACTTCTTCTATAAGGAAAATGTATGCAAGCTTTGCCAAACAACAGACCTAATAATCTTTGTGTAGTAGTTGGGGAACAGGGCTGTTGACTCTCAATTTGTTTGCTTTAAACACAAACCAAGCATTTATCTGATTTACTTATCTTGAAATATTCCTAGAAATGGAAAGTGGGTTTATAATCCTGTGGAACCCCAGGAATAGTTTACTAAGCTATCTTCACACTCTAGCTATTGAATTTTTGTGAGCCCAAATATAACATTTTTATAATAGCCTTATTGAGACAAAATTCATATATCACAAGATTCACCATTTTATAATGTAAAAGTCAGAGGTTTTTAGTATATATACAGAGTTGTGCAACCTTCAACATTATCTAATTTCAGAACACTTTGATCTTCCTTCAAAGAAACTGCACATTAGCCATCAGTCCCTATTCTCCCCTCCACCTAATTCCTCACAACCAATAATCTGTTTCTTTAGATTTTCCTATTCTGGATATTTCATATCAGTGGAATTAAACAATATGTGGCCTTTGTGTCTGGCATCTTTCAATCAGCATAATGTTTTCGAGGTTTATCCATATTGTAGCATGTGTCAGTATTTTGTCTCTTTATTGCTGAATAATGTTTTATTGTATGGATATACCATGTTTTGTTTTTCCACTCATCAGTTAATGGACACTTGGGTTGTTTTTACCTTTTGCTTTTGTGAATAATGTTTCTGTGAACATTAGTACATACTTTTTTGTTTGAACACCTATTTTTAATTATATTGGGTATATACCCAGGTGTGGAATTTCTAGGTCATATGGTAATTTTCTGTTTAACATTTGGGGAATTGCCAAACTATTGTCCAAAACTGTTGTACCATTTTACAGCAAGGTATGAGGGTTTCAATGTTTCCACATTCTCACCAACACTTGTTATTGTCTGTCCTTTTCAGTATAGCCATCCTAGTGGATGTGAAGTGGTGTCTTATTATGGTTTAGATTTGTATTTACCTAATGACTAACGATGATGAGCATCTTTGCATATACGTAGTGGCCACTTGTGGGTCTTCTTTGGAAAGATGTCTATTCGAATTACTTGTCTACTTTTAAATGGGTCATTTGTCTCCATTATTGAGTTGAAACAGTTCTTTATATATTTTAGAAATAAGTTTCTTATTGGATATATGATTTTCAAATATTTCCTCCCATTCTTGGGTTGATCTTCATTAAAAAATAGACTATTGCTTATAGCTTTTTTAGGTTCAGAGGAAAATTGTGCAGAAATTACAGAGATGTCCCATATAACTCCTGTGCCCACACATCCACAGCTTTCCTTACTATCAACATCCCATACCAAGTAGTACATTTGTTACAATTTATAAATCTACATTGACACATTATTATCACCCAAAGTCTATAGTTTACATTAGGGTTCACTCTTGGTATTGTGCATTCTATGGGTTTGGACGAATGTATAATGACACGTATCCACCAATATAGAATATTTTCACTGACTTGAAAATCCTCTGTGCTTCACTTATTCATCCCTTCTCCCTCTCAACCCCTAGCAACCATTGATTTTGTTTTTACTGCCATCATAGTTTTCCTTTTTCAGAATATAATGCAGCTGGAATCATACAGTCTGTAGCCTTTTAAGTTTTGTTTCTTTTGCCTAAAGACATGCATTTAAGTTTCCTCTATGTCTTTTCATGGCTAATAGCTCATTTCTTTTTAGCACTGAGTAATATTTCATTGTCTGTACCACAGTTTATTTGTCCATTTACATACTGAAAATCATCTTAGTTTCTTCCAAGTTTTGACGATTATGAATAAAGCTGCTATAAACATCCATCTGGGTTTGTCTTTTTTTGTGTGTGTATTGACATAAGTTTTCAACCCTGATATGGTTTGGCTGTGTCCCCACCCAAATCTTATCTTGAATTGTAGTTCCCATAATCCCCACATGTCGAGGGAGGGACCCAGTGGGAGGTAATTTAATCGTGGTGGGGGTTACCCTCACACTGTTCTTGTGATAGTCAGTGAGTTCTCATAAGATATGATGGTTTTATAAAGGGGCTTTCCCTTATTTTGCTCAGCACTTCTTCTTCCTGCCACCATGTGAAGAAGGACGTGTTTGCTTCCGCTTCGGCCACGATTGTAAGTTTCTTGAGGCCTCCCCAACCATGCTGAACTATGAGTCAATTAAACCTCCTTCCTTTATAAAATACTCAGTCTTGGGTATTTCTTCTTAGCAGCATGAGAATGGACCAATACAAACCCTTTTGGATAAACACCAAGAGCACAATTGCTGGTAAAAGTATGTCTTATTATGTAAAATACTAGAAAACTGTCTTTCAAACTGACTGTACTATTTTGCATTCCAATAAGTAATGAATGAGAATTCTTGTTGCTTCACATCCTTGCCAACATTTAATGTTGTCTGTGTTTTGGGTTTTTGCCTGAATTGACTTTTCACTTTCTTGATGTCGTCCATTGAAACACAAACATTTTTAATTTTGATGAAGTACAATTTATCTATGTTTTTGTTACTTGTGCTTTTGGTCTCATATTTAACAAACCATTGCCTAACCTAAGATCATGAAATATAAATTTACTTCTACATTTTCCTCTAAGGCTTTTACTGTTTTAGTGTTTACATTTATGTCTATTATCCATTTTGAGTTATTTTGTATATATTGTGAGGTAGGGGTCTGACTTTACTGTTTTGTGTGTAGATATCTAGTTTTCCCAGCACCATTTATTGAAAAGACTAGTTTTTCTTTATTGAATGGTCTTGGTATCCTTATTTAAAATCAATTGATCATAAATGCAAAGATTATTTCTGAACTCTCAATTTCATCCTTATTCCAACACTGTCTTGATTATTGTACCTTTGTATTAAGTTTTACAATGATTAAGTGTGAATACTTGAACTTTGTTCTTCTTTTTCAAGATTGTTTTGGATATCCTAGGTTCTTGACATTTCCATATAAATTTTAGACTAAGGTGGTCACTCTCAACACAAGAGTACACTGGTATTTTGATTAGGTATGCATTGAATCTTTACATCAATTTAGAAAAATTTGACGTAATAACAATAATTGTGTTATCTAATCCATGAATATGTTATATGTCTCTAGTGATTTAGGTCTTATCCAGAATATTCAGGTCTGTGTAGTGTGGGGGGTGTTGGGGTTTAAGTAAGCAAAGTACAAGTAATTTATTAGGGTGGCAAATTTTTCTGTATGATATTGCAATAATGAATACAAATTGCCAAAACTCATAGAACTTTACAACACAAAACGTAAAGGTTGTGGACATATTTTGTTACATTTCTTTCTCAATATTTTGATTTTTTGGCATGGTATTAGCAAAAGAATAGACCCATGGATCAGTCAAACAGAGTGCAGGACCCAGAAATAGAGCCACACAAACATAGTAAACTGATTTTTGACAAAGAAGCAAAGGCAATACCATGGAAAAAGAATAGTCTTTCCAACAAATGGTGCTGGGACAATTGAATGTTCATATGCAAGCAAGGAACTCAAGCACACACCTTACACTTTTCACAAACATCAACTCAAAATTCATCATAAACATAAATGCAAAATGCTAGGTATAAAACTCCTTGAAAAAAATAGGAGACAATTTATACAGCCTTGGGTTTGGTGGTGAAGTTTTAGATACAACACCAATAATAATGCAAAAAAGAAAAAGAAAAAAAGATGAACTTTCTTAAAAAAAAAAATTTCTGCTCTGCAAAATACCTATTAAGAAAATAAAAAGACAAGTCTCAGACTCATCTGATATGCACAGTACATATCAGATAAAAGATCTGCATCCAAAATATATAATAAAAAAAATCCAATTTAAAAATAGACAAAAGGCCTCATCAGATGCCTCACCAGAGAAGATACATAGGTGGAAAATATGTATATATTATTTGTTATTATATGCTTCACATTATTTGTTATTAAGGAATTTCAAATTAAACAACAATGAGAATTCACTGCATACCAATCAGTATAGCTAAAAAAAAAAAAAAAAAAAAAAAAAAGACAAGAAAAAAGCAGAAAAAAAAACCCACTAATTGCTGGTGAAGATGCAGAGTAACAGGAGCTCTCACTCATTGCTGAGAGTGCAAATTGATATGGCAACCTTAGAAGGCAGGTTGGCTGTTGCCTACAAACTAAAAATTGTCCTACCATATGATCCAGTAACCATGCTATTAGGTATTTACTCAATGATTTGAAAACGTATGTCCATACAAAAACCTTCATGAGAATGTTTATACTAGCTTTACTTATAATTCCCCCCAAACCGATGTCTTTCAGTAGGCAAATGAACAAACTGTGGTACATCTATTCAATGAAATATCATTTAGTGATAAAAAGGGACAAGCTAGCAAGCTACGCAAAAACATAGATAATTCTTCGATGAATATTGCTAAGTGAAAAAAGCCAGTCTGAAAAGGCTGTATATTATTTCAATTTTATGACATTATGGAAAAGGAAAAAGCTGTAGCAATGGTAAAAAGTCGGTGGTTTCCAGGGGTTCAGCAGAGGGTGGGTAGGTAGGGCTGGGGGGTTTGAACAGGTAAAGTATAGGTAAATTTTTGGGAAGGCAAAACTATTCTATGTGATACTGTAATGGTGAATGAAGGTTATAAAGCATTTATCATTCCAATTTTAGTATATGTGCTGCCAAGGTGAGCATGAGCATTTATCAAAACTCATAGAAGTTTATAACACAAAAAGTAAACCTTAATGTATACAAGTTTTTAAACACTTTAGAAAGTCAGAGGATCCCAGGATGGAATATAGAGTGTAACAAAACAATCTAACTCTATTTAAGTGTAAGAAGCTACCTCATTTAAGGAGGCTACTTAGAGTGCTGATCTAAGTAACTCTGGAAATGAGTAGAGTCTGTAAAACTAAGGGTAACATTAGCTATACATAAGGATAGTATGCTAGTTGATAACCTTTTTCTCAACTAGTGATAATAGATTAAGTTGGAGATATCAGTATGAACTTATGTCTAGCTTAACATAGATACCCATGATTACATATAGGAATATGTATAGATGTGTACATACACACAAGGAAGAATATACACAAAGAAATATATACACACATATATGTCTTTGCTCTGTCAGCTGAGAAGGCCTAAAAGCAATGACACCCCAATAGCAATGAACATACCTTACACCCAGATATTGGTTTCCCATAGCATTCTCCTGTAAAAGGAACTAGTTCTCCTTGGAGAAATGGCTGCTTCTAGGATTAGAGCCAGAAATACACAATATGTGCCTGGAGCATCTTGTAATGCCAGAAAGCCAAAAAACGCTCAAATATAAAAACCCACATAATATGTTAAAGGGATACAGAAGTCAACTAAAAGAACTCCAGTGGCCAAAGTTGGAAAAATCTGAGCAACATAAATAAAGTAGTATTGAATTATAACCCAAAGTATAAATGAATATCCATGAGTGCACACTGACATAAATAAATGATTGAACAAATAGTCTGGGAGCAGTGGCTCACACCTGTAATCCCAGCACTTTGGGAGGCCGAGGTGGGCAGATCACTTGAGGTCAGGAGTTCGAGAGCAGCCTGGCCAATATGATGAAACCCCATCTCTACTAAAAATACAAAAATTAGCTGGGCATGGTGGTGCACACCTGTAGTCCCAGCTACTTATGAGGCTGAGGCAGGAGAATCACTTGAACCCAGGAGGTGGAGGTTGCAGTGAGACGAGGTTGTGCCACTGCACTCCAGCCTGGGTGACAGAGCAAGACTCCATCTCCAAAAAATAAAAAATAAAATAAATGATTGAACAAATAATTGGGAAAAAGTAGATAAATCACATCTGCAGAAGAATTGCAAATAATTCATGTACATTTTTAGTACCTAAGGAGATAGAGTAAAACTCCTTACTCCTTAAGTGCAGGTTATGTATACACATGACCTTCCAAAGAGTACAGTATGGACAGGAGCTGCGGCAGTGTGGTGAGTAACTTTACAGTGGTGAAACCAGACTAATACTGCTGCAAGCCAAGTGATCAAAGTTAACATCAACAGTGATAAGTTTTATTGATATTATGAACTCTGGATATGATATAGTGAAAATGGCACTTCATGGTCTTCCCCCAAACCCATAATCCCAGTCTAATCATAAGAAAAACATTAGGCAAATTCTAACTGAGGGACATCTACAACATGCCTCACCAGTATTCCTCAGAGCTATAAAGGTCGTCAAAAACAAGAAGTGCTTGAGAAACCGTCATAATTGAGGTGTTTATGGAGACATGACTACTAAATGCAATGTATCCTGGATAGGATCTTGGAAGAGGAAAGAGGATATTAAAGAAAAACTGGGAAAATCTGAATAAAGCATGGACATTAGTAATATATCAATATGTGTGCATTAATTGTGATACATGTCCCATGGACATGGAAGTTGTCTAGATTAGGAGAAATTGGATTTGGTGTATGTGGAGAATCTCTACTATCCTTGCAATAATTCTGTAACTCCACAGCTGTTCTAAAATGAAAAGTTTATGTCAAAATACTCCAGAGATTAAGTATATATAGGTACTGAACAAATAATATTAGGATAAAATTGCTAGATTGATTATAAAACTGGTTAATATTCTACAAGGAAATAAAACGAATTCTAGGGTTATCTTTTTTACCCGACAGAAATCATCTGCAACATATTAATCTGCATATTAACACATAGTTTCACAGAATCTGCCCTCTAATCAACAGCAAATAGTAAGTCAAGCAAAAGTACATTCCCCTAGAGCAGGGGTTGGCAAGTTTTCCTTAATGGCTTAGACAGTAAATATTTTAGACCTGCAGGCCATTCAGTCTGTGTTGTAACTACTCAACTCTCATGTAATAGCCCCAAAGCAGCTATAGATAATACACAAACAAATGAATGTGGCTGTGTTCCTATAAAGCTTTATTTACAAAAACATGTGGCCAGACTATGATCCAGAATTTCCTGATCTCTGCACTGGAGTATTAAATAAGCCTCAATGGGGCTGTTAGACAATACTCCAATATGACATTGAAAAGACTTACAGTCACCTGTTTGCCTTTTCTGTAGGCTTGGATCCATTTTCCTACCAGTCCCCAGTTGATGGTCTTCTGTAGCTACTGCTGAAACAACCTCCTTTGCTCCAGCATGTTTTATAAACATTGGTTAGACCTTTATAAATGATGTTTTATAAATTTAGTGAGACTCTATTTCTGGCCACTGTCATCCATTTGAGACTATGTCTGCGGCCAATGCTGTGTGCCTTTCCTGTGCTTCAGAGAATCCTGCCCCTAGACACAGTGATTGGGCTGTCCTTGCTTGGCCTCCCCTGCTTGGGCCTCCCCTTTACTGTACTGCCCTGCTACTAAGGTCAACTGGGACTTCACTTTTGTTCCCATCTATCTTCCATCAGGGATGTATTAGAAATCTGTCAGCAATAGTTCTGATTTTTCACCTTTGGGAAGAGCATACTCCTGCACACGTTCTTCAATCTGTCCTTCTGGAGGGAGAAGTGGCTGCACTAAGTCTTTAAGATTTAATAGGACTTAGAGGACTTTTAGTTATGTGGCATTCTTTATCCCTAACCCACCCTAACCTCTCCTTCTCAAGACAGACTGTCCAAAGTTCTCAATATATGTCTTTATAAGGTTTTAAGTAGTTCTTGGTCCTAGAGTTAAAAATACAATCATTGTTTCCCGAGTCCATATTGGTTTTAAGGAACAGTTTTTGACTCTTGAACCCTCACTCAGAATCATTATTAGAAGACAAACCCCCTCTTGTCTTTCAGTAGCCAAGGGTTTCCTGGTCTGCCTTGGGGTTCTTGGCAATTCTTTGAGGAAGTTGTCCCCGCTCTCCAAGACTTGAATTTTCCTCCTTACTGTTCTCTGATCCATAGAATGGTGCTGCATTCTAATTCTGCCTAGTCTTTGCCTAGTCTTCTGATGGCAAAGAAACCCTTCTAGCTAATGTTTCTATTTGCTTATTCTATATCGTGCTACTTTCAGAGTATAACAAAATAGCTGAATAACTTATGTCGAAAAATGACTTGTCAAGTCTTCAAACTGATAGTCTTTAAACATTTGTCCAATATTTGAAAGAGGGACCAAGTGTTTGATGGAAGAAAGGAAAGTAGAGAGGGACAGCCTGAGAGATAGAGAGCACATGGTTGAGATTCTATTGTCTGGAGTAACTCAGCTCTGGCCCTGAGCTTGCAAACTCCATTCAGCAAAATAAAATCTCCACAATTAGACAGAACCACCGTTTTAAAAAGGCAGTCAGAAACACATCCTGCCCATCTGGGTCCCTTTTCCCTAAATAACTTCTGTACATTCTTCAAGACTCAGTTCAGATGTTGTATGCTCCAGCTTGTACACCTCTAGAACCCTGCGTATATATACCTGACTCTTGAAATGAACGATTTATGTGTCTGTTCTCCTACACTGTGAACTCCTCAAGGACTGGGCCCAATCTTCATTATTATTGTATCTCCTGCACTTACAATATTGTGCGTGACATGTAGTTGAAGTTTAATAAGTTTTGGTTGAACTCAGTTGAATTGAGCACTCATTACATTATTGAGAACTTACACATAACATTATAGTGGATCAAAATAGTTATTTCTGACTTAATTAGCATCGTTAAGACTCACTTATGTTATTATTAAATATGAATGATGATGGTAACTATGAATCCACATACTTTATGGACTGAATTAATCTCTAGCTGCAGTGTTTACAGCTAAACTTTTTATTGAGGAGCTAGCTTACTTTGGCTATGCCTTTTAAAAAAATGACAAAGGAAGAACATCTGTTTAGAGTTTGATTGATTCTTCTAAGTTTCCATTTAGTGTTCTCATGCAGAAAATTACTAAATGCTACCCTGGGATTTGAAGGCATAAGGAGAGCTTACAAAGAGCCCTGTGAATTTCCCTGGAAGAAACTCATTGTTTTAGGAAAATGTGCTTCATTAACTATGATAATAGGTCAAAGAGAGATGGATATGAAAGCATTTTCATAGCAAGAGCCCTGAATTTGTGCAGATGATGCATAGGTTAGGTGTGGGTATAAAACTGTTGTTGGAGGGGAAAAGGTGAGACGATGGGAAACCTGTGAGACTAAGGTAGATCTTCTCGAATAGTTTTGACTTGATCTTTAGTAAAAAAATAATTTTACATCATGATCCAGTACATACATACATGCATATGTATTATGTATAATTAAAATTTAACTTTCATTCAACAACACTTTCATTTTACATGTTCTGTTTTAGTCTATTCTATCCCATTTTTTTAAAAAATGCTATTTACTCTGTAAATATATTTTACCTCCCATTAGGTTGTCAAGGTTTGCAATTATTTCCCCAATATTTTATTATGAAACTATTCAAATATATAGAAAAGCTAAAAGAATTACACATTAAACACTCATTACCCACCATTTAGTTTCAACAATTCAAACTAAATTTCAGACACTTGACTACTAAATGCTTCACATACATATTATAAACTAGAGTTCAATTTTTATGGTTCTTTTTTTATAGGTAAAATGTGTAGGTAGTAAAATGCACAAGTCTAAGTGTGTATTACAATAATTTCCTAGGGCTGCCATAACTAATTACCACAAACTGGGTGGCTTAAAACAACAGAAATTTGGCCTGGCATGGTGGCTCATACCTGTAATCTCAGCACTTTGGGAGGCCGAGGCAGGTGGATCACCTGAGGTCAGGAGTTCGAGACCAGCCTGGCCAACATGGTGAAACCCTGTCTCTACTAAAAATACAAAAATTAGCTGGGCGTCATGGTGGGCACCTGTAATCTCAGCTACTTGGGAGGCTGAGGCAGGAGAATTGCTTGAACCTGGGAGGTGGAGGTTGGGGTGAGCCGATATTGCGCCGAGCCGATATTGCGCCATTGCACTCCAGCCTGGGTGACAAGAGTGAAACTCTGTCTCAAAAAAAAACAAAACTAAAACAAATAGAAAAACAAATTTATTCTCTCCCAGTTGTGCAGGCCAGAAGTCTGAAACCAAGGTGTTGACAAGGCTGGTTTCTCCTAGAGACTCTGAGGGATAATCTGTTCTATGCCTGTTCTCTCTCCTGGCTTCTGTTGGCTGCCCATAATTCTTAGTGATCCTTGGCTTGCAGCTGGATCACTCCAATATCTGTCTCTGTCGTCACATGGTATTCCCCTTCAGTGTCTGTATCCCTGGGGCTTTACATGGCCTCCTTGTAATGTCACCAGTCATTGGAGCTAGGGCTCACCCTAGTCCAGTATGTCCTTATCTGAATTTGATTACATCTGCAAAGACTATGTTTCTAAATAAGATCATAGTTACAGGTACCAGAAGTTAGGACTTTAAATAACTTTTGGGAGAACATAATTCAATCCTCAACAAAGTGCAAAACTCGTTCCATGAGCTTCACAAGTACATATACCTATGTACCTGAAATTTTAATTAAGATATAGAATATTACCTCCATCCCAGAAAGTTCCCTAGGTTACTTTCCAGTTAATCCCCTCATTCACTCCCTCCCGGACAACCGCTATCTTTATTTTTTTCACCCTAGAGTGGCTTTGCCTGTTCCAGAGCTCCATATAAAAAGAATCATACAATATGTATTCAGTGTTTTTATTCAGAATGTTTGTGAGTTCACCCATGTTGTTGCATGTATGGTAGTTCATTCTTTCTTATTGGGGAGCAATGTTTCGTTATATGAACATGCCATAGTTTGTTTATCCATTATCCTATTAATGGGGATTCAGACTATTTCCAGGTTTGGGCTGTAAGAATAAAATCGCTAAGAGCACTTTTGAACAAATTTTTTGGGGGACGTATGTTTCCATTTCTCTTCGGTTTTGATTTGTTTGTTGCTTGTTTTTGTTTGGTTGGTTTTGTTTTGTTTTGAGACACAGTCTCTGTTGCCCAGGCTACAGTGCACTGATGCGATCTAGGCACACTGCAACCTCTGCCTCCCAGGCTCAAGTGATCCTCCTGCCTCAGCCTCCTGAATAGCTGGGACTACAGGCGTGCGCCACCATCCCTGGCTAATTTTTATATTTTTTATAGAAACGAGGTTTTGCCATGTTGGCCAGGCTGGTTTCAAACTCCTGGACCCAAGCGACCCGCCTGCCTCAGCCTCCCAAAATGCTGGGGTTACACATGTGAGCCACCATGCCAGGCCTTCTCTTTGTTACTGTATTAGCTTAGCTTTCTATTGCTGGTGCAACAAATTACCACATACTTAGCAGTTTAAATCACACAAACGTATTAACTCACAATTCTGCAGGTTAGAAATTCAACAGGGCTCTCACTAGGCTAAGACCAAGGTGTTGGTAGGGCTGTGCTCCTTTCTGGAAGCCCTGGGGGAGAATCCATTCCCTTGTCTTTCCCAGCTTCCAGAGGATGCCCACATCTTGGCTAGTAGCCTCCTTTCTCCATCTTCAAAGCCAGCAACATTGCATCTCTCTGATGTTTCTTCTGTAATTACATTGCCCTCATACCCTAATACTTTTGCCTCCCTCTTCCACTTTTAAGGACCTTGTGATTACACTGGGCCCACCCGAATAATCCAGGATAATCTCCCTAATTTAAGGTCATCTGATTAGCAAACTTAACTCCCCTTTGCTATGCAACAGAGGTCTTAGGGATTAGTACATAGGCATCTTGGGATGGAGTGGGGGTGAAGGGGGCACATGGTGGCATTATGCTTCCTACCACAGATAAATAGTCAAGAGTGGAATTAATTGCTAATCATACGGAAGATATATGTTTAACTTCTAAAAAAATTGCCCAAACTTCCCCCAAAGTGATTGTAAAATTTTATATTCTTATCAACAATGTGTGAGAGTTCTGGTTATGTTATGCTACATCCTTGTCAACATTTGCAACTGTCTGTTTTAGACATTCTAGTGAATATTAGTGATGTTTTATTGTGGCTTTAATCTGCATTTCCATGATGACTGGTGACTTTCAGCCCTATTGATTTGCATATTTTTCTTCTGCAATTTTTTTTTTCCAAATGTTTTGCCCAATGACAAACAACCCAGTAAAAAATTAGGGATTAGTACATAATGCCATCATATTCCCCCTCCCCTAACCCCCCACTCCATCCCGAAATGCCTATGTACTAATCCCTAATTTTTTACTGGGTTGTCATTTTATTCCTGAATTGTGTGACTTCTTTTTATATTCCCGATAATAGTCTTCTTTTTCATATGTTTTGCTAATATCCTCTTTCAGTCTATGATTTGTCTATTCATTTTATTAGTATCTTTTGATAAACAGAAGTTTAAACTTTTTTTATGATTTTTGCTTCCTGTGTCCTTTTAGAAGTTTTATAATTTTAGCTTTGATGTTTAGGGGAATGATCCACCTTGAGTTATTTTTCTGTGAATAGTGTGAGGTAGAAGTTGAACTTTCTTTCCATATGCATATTCAGTTATTCAATAATCATTTGCTGAAGAGATTTTCCTTTTCCCATTGGATTTCTTTGGTGGTTTTGTTGAAAATCCAGTGACTATATATGTATGGGTTTATTTTTGAATTTTTTCTCTGTTCTATTTATCTAGTTATCTTTCCTTATGTATATGAGTAATGAACTTTGATTACTGTGGTATATAGTAAGTCTTGAAGTCAAGTAGTGTGAGTCCTCCAACTTCATTCTTCTTATTCCATTTGGCTTCAGTCTTCTTTGCACTTCCATACAAACTTAAATATCAGTTTATTCATTTCTACCTAAAATCTGGTGGAATTATGATTCAAGATGCATGAGTCCATAAATTAATTTAGGGATGATTAACATCTCAAAATATTGAGTCTTATAACCCATGAACCTGGCATTTTCCCATTTATTTAAATCTTTAATTCCTCACATCAATAGCTTGAGTTTTTAGTGTAAAGATTATGTCCATGTTTTGTTACATTTATTTCCAAATATTACATGTATGTTTCTATATTATTGTAAATAGTATTGTTTGAAAATTTATTTTCAAATTGTTTGCCATTGTTTTGTAAAAATACAATTTATTTTTGTATATTGATTTTGTGTCCTGTGATATGGCTAAATTAACTTGTTACTTCTATTAATGTTTCTGCAGATCCTGAGTATTTTCTACATAGCAGTCATGTTATCTATAAATAAAGATGACTCTCTTCATTCTGTTATAATTTCTATGCCTTTTAATTTTTTTTTTTTTTTTTTTTTTTTTTTTTTTTTGCTTATTTTATTGCATTGCCCAGGATTGCCAGGAGAGTATGGAACAGAAGTGGATGAATATACATGATTATTCCTGATTTTAAAGGGAAAAGATACACAATCTCAATATTAAGTATAATATTAGTCATAGATTTTTCTTAGATGTTCTTTATTAGATTGAAAGGTGTCTACTCCTTATTTGCTAGGTTTTAAAAAAATTATCATGAAGGAGTGGTGAATTCTGTCAAATGTTTTCTCTGTGTCTATTTAGATGACTATGTTCTTCTCCTTTCTCCTGTTGAGATACTGAATTTGTTGATTGCCTTTTGAGTGTTTAACCAAACTTAATTTCTTATAAAGCCAACTTTGTCATAATGTGTCATCCTTTTCATATATCACTAGATTCTATTTGCTAAATTTTGTTAAGGATTTTTGTGCTATGAACAAATGATTTTGGCTTGTATTTTTGTGTGTGTGTGTGATTTCTTTTTCAGGTGTTAATTACCATTATGCTGAACTCATAAAATCAGTTTGAAAATGTTCTCCTTCCTGAATATCTGAGGTTCTATACAGCATGATTCTGTTTTAGCTTAAAGAATTTCCTCCTTAAACTACTAGGTGGGAAAAAAAAGAGAATTTCTTTTAGAATTTTTTTGTGGTACAGGTATGCTGGCAACTAATTCTCTTTGTACTCATTTATCTTTAACAATTCTACCTTCCTCATTTCTGAAGGATCCTTCCTTTCTCTCTCCTTTCTTTCTCCCTTTCTTTCTTTCTTTCTTTCTTTCTTTCTTTCTTTCTTTCTTTCTT
>NC_045435.1:116427951-116453307 GCF_002776525.5 Piliocolobus tephrosceles
CTTTCTTTCTTTCTTTCTTTCTTTCTTTCTTTCTTTCTTTCTTTCTTTCTTTCTCTCTCTCTCTCTTTCTTCCTCCCTCCCTCCCTCCCTTCCTTCCTTCCTTCATTTCCTTCTTCTCTTTCTTTCTCTTTCTCTTCTTTTCTTCTATTTATTTCTTTTCCCAGGGTCTCACTCTGTCAACCAGCCTGGAGTGGTATCTTGATCATGGCTCACTGCGACCTCAACCTTTCAGGCTCAAATGATTTTCCCACTTCAGCCTCCCGAATAGCTGGGGCTACAGCACTCCTGGCTAATTATTAAAAATTTTTTTTTGTAGAGACAGGGTCTTCCTATGTTGCTCAGGCTGGTCTGAAACTCTTGGCTCAAGCAACCCTCCCACCTTGGTCTCCTAAAGTGCTGGGATTACATGTGTGAGCCACCATGCCTGGTTCTTTTTTTTTTAAATATAAAATTCTAGGTTTGCGGTTCCATTCTGTCACACTTTTACAGACATTCTACTGTCTCCTGGCTTCCACTGTTTCCAATGAGAAGTCAATGGTAATTCATATCATTGTTTCTCTGTGCATGATGAGTTGTTTTCTCTGGCTGCTTTCAAGATAATTCTCCTTACTTCGCTTTCTACATTTTGACTTTGATGTGCTTAAACGTAGTATATTTTGCAATAATCCTGCTTGGATTCATTGAGCTTCTTGAATCTGTAAAGTTATGCCTTTTGCCAAAATTAGAAAAGAAAATAGGCCTTTGTTTCTACTAATACTTTTTTGTTCCTTTCTTTTGTTTTGGGATTCCACATGCACATATGTCAAATCAGTAATGTCACCAGGGACCTAGCTTCCTTACACTTTTCTGCTCTGCTATTCTGGCATATTCTTCACATTAACTTTCTTCATGTCTCTAAGGTGTTCACCATAGGACCAGACAACATGAAGATGCAACACTCCAGAAAATAAGAAGGTGTATTTCTTTTTGTACGCATGTTTTTAAGAGCTAAAAGAAAAACTTTCCCAGATGCTCTTTAGTAGCATTCCACACACAAACATCTCATTGGCCAGGACAAGCACAACAGTAAGTTAATCAGTGACAAGGGAAATGGGACCCCTCTGATTAGCTTAATCAATATCTATCCTTGGGAGGTCATGGAACAGAATATGATTCTCCCAGTATGAGAAAAGGATATTGGGTATGAGTTATCAGGATATAGCAAATATTGCCACCTACACTGGAGAACTCCTCGGGTGTTTCTATTACCAAGTCCTAGAGTCATGTTTCAGGAACAGGCTATCTATATCTCTTTTCTTCAGGAGTTTTGAAGCTGCCACACTCCACTCTTCTCTGTGGTATTCCTGACTTTGGGTTTCCCAAAACCCTCAGGATGCTTGGCTTTGTATCCCTCCTGCAAATGCACAGTTTGTTTCATTATAACATCCTTGTCTTTAGGAGATTGTAAGAAACAAAGGGGGTTAAAAATGAACTATGAAGAGGCTATGAAGCTTTAAAAAAACATTCACAGTGTTTACTCTCATGGTCTCTGAGCCACAGTTCCCAAGTTCCTTCTGACATAATAGCTAAATATCTGCTAGATTATTGTTTTCAGCTCTCTATCTATTCCAGAATGTCCCCTGGCTGAATCCACAGGACCTTGTTCTTCAGATTCAAAGCAATGCTAAACCCTTTTTTCATGAGGACATTATATTTGGCTAATATTTATAGAGATCCCCCGGTTGGAAAATAGCATGGGGAGGATCCTTTGACTGATAATAGTGATATGTCCCCCGACAGAGCAGCCACTTTGGGCACCTCTGCCAGTCCATGCTGGGCTTCTCCTGATTCTCTAATGCTGTAAGAGAAAGGCTGCTGTACTCAGACTGCCATTTAGGAATTTTCTAGAGTTTTTCTTTGCCATTGAACAGTATCTCTGAAACTTTGGGCTATTTCTTGATACTCCATCCCTAAAAATCCTCATCTCAAAATCTTCAAAATAGGCTCCCCAAGCTCAGATAGATTTTGCATCCCAAACACACACATAACAAGAAGTACATGCTTGTGGGTGTGTGTCATTATTTCTGGGTTCTGTATTCTGTTTCATTGGCCTATGTTTGTTTTTGTACCAGTACCATGGTGTTTTGGTTACTGTAGCCTTGTAGTATAGTTTGAAGTTGGGTAATGTGATGCCTCCAGCTCTGTTGTTTTTATTTAGGATTGTCTTGGCTATTTGGGCTATTTTTTGGTTCCATATGAATTTTAAAATAGGTTTTTTCTAGTTCTTTGAAGAATGTTATAGTAGTTTGAAAGGAATTACACTGAATCTGTAAATTGTTTTGGGCAATATGTCCAAAATATGCATTCTTTCTATCCATGAGCATGGAATATTTTTCCATTTGTTTGTCTTGCCTCTGATTTCCTTGAACAGTGTTTTGTAATTCTCATTATAGTAACCTTTCACCTTCCTGGTTAGTTGTATTCCTAGGTATTTTATTATTTTGGTGGCTATTGTAAGTGGGATTGCATTCTTGATTTGGTTCTCAGCTTGGATGTTGTTGATATATAGAAATGCTACTGATTTTTGTACATCAATTTTGCATCCTGAAACTTTGCTGAAGTTATTTATCAGATCAAGGAGCTTTTGGGCTGAGACTGTGGGATTTTCTAGATATAGAATCATGTCTGAAAACAGGGATAGTTTGACTTCCTCTCTTCCTATCTAGATGCCTTTTATTTCTTTCTCTTGCCTGATTTCTTTGTCCAGGACTTCAAGTACTATGTTGAATAGGAGTGGTGAGAGAGGGCATCCTTGTTCTGTGCCAGCTTTCAGTGGTGTTGCTTCCAACTTTTGACCATTTAGTATGATGTCGGCTGTGAGTTTGTCATATGTGGCTCTTATTATTTTGAAGTATGTTCCTTCATTGCCAAGTTTGTTGAGGGTTTTTAACATAAAGGTATGCTGAATTTTATTAAAAGCCCCTATTGAGATAATCATATGGTTTTTGTCTTTAGTTCTGTTTATGTGATGGATGAATCACATTTATTGACTTGTGTATGTTAAACCAACCTTGATCCCAGGTATAAAGCCTACTTGATCATGGAGGAATAGTTTTTTGATATCCCCCTGGATTTGGTTTGCGAGTATTTTGTTGAGGATTTTTGCATCTATGTTCATCAAGGATATTGGCTTGAAGTTTGTGTGTGTGTGTGTGTGTTTGTGTGTGTGTCTGCCACGTTTTGGTGTCAGGATGATGCTGAACTCACAGAATGAGTTGGGGAGGAGTCCCTCCTCCTCAATTTTTGGGAATAGTTTTGGTAAGAATGGTACCAGCATTTTTTATACATCTGGTAGAATTTGGCTGTGGACCTGTCCGGTCCTGTTTTTTTGTAGGTTGGCAGCCTATTTATTACGAATTCAATTTTGGAACTCATTATTGGTCTGTTCAGGACACACAACAGTGTGAACAGGCATAATGGTGGCTGTCTGGCCAATTCTTTCTCTCCACTCTAGAAATAAACAATACAGGGTAGAATAGATAAGAAAAGAGTAGAAGCAGAGTATGAGCACAATAATGACAAGGACTGAAGTCATATGAGTCAGATTCAAGAACTCATGTTATATGGTAGACAGGGGAGTGTTCAGATATAAGGGAGTAGAAATCATGTCTGAAAATCCCGGTGGTTAAAATTTTAATAGGGGTTTGACATCAAGCTGTTGAGGCAAACACTACTGAGTTGTGGTTCTTACAAGTTAGGATATGAGAAAGGTTTTGGGAGTTTGGAGTCTAGGCAAGAGAGTAAGAGAAGATAGTAGATAGAGTTGTAGAGATGTATAACCTAGACACTTAGGTGAAGAAGACAAAAGAAGAAGTGGCCATTGACCCGGAGTGTATCTGGCCCAAAAGTGTGTGTCTTCTGGCCTGAATTATCCCTTCTAGGCGGTATGGAAGGTCCTGGGTCTGCAAGTGTATTCAGGGAGGTATGGTATGTCACAGAAAGGATACTGGATTAGGAAGCACCAGGTATAAATTTTAATCCTAGCTCTGTCCCGTGCAAGCTATATAGCCTTAGGGAATTCACTTAATTTCTCTGAACCTTAGTTTCTTCATTTGAAAAACTTTGATGAAAGCACTTGTCTTCTGTGAGGATAAGACAATACATAAAAAAATTACTTTGAAACTTTAAATTACTGTGCAAGTGTAAGCCATTACTATCGTACTACTGAGAGTACAGTGCCCTCTGATTAAAATAAGCAAAGAAAGGAGATAACAGAGATATAGGGGATCTTCAAGTTCCAGACATCCAATAAAGAAGCTATCCATATGAGCCTAAATTATTTTTTTCTCGTAATATGAAGTTATCTAAGACTTAGAGTACTAAGACAATGCAAATAGCTATCATTTTGTATAGTAGGTAGGACTTTCGACTTCAAGTGACTGAAATTGGCTTCAAATGACAGAAAAAAGGGGAAGTTTGTTGACTCACAGAACAGGAGAAGGCAGAGAGGCAGCTTCATTTAAGCATGGCTCAGTTCAAGGGCTTAAATGGTGGTGTAATCTGTCTCTCTTCCTTCTTAGTTGTTTTCCTCTGTGTGACCTTGTTTGCCTTCACATTGCTGGCTCATCATATCAATCCAGCTTAGCAATCTTAGCAGAAGGAAAAATTGACTCTCCCACTTTCCATATATTAATCCCCAAAAAAGACTTGGATGCCTCCTGCCCCAGCACCACCCTGTCCTCAATCTTTGGGTAACATGCTCACCTCTGAACAAATTGGAGCATATTTAGTTTTTACAAGTATCAGATGTGTAAAATTATAAGTAAAGGAATCTATTTTCATTAACATGCGGTCAAACCAGAAGCTCTTGTCTATCAGGAATATATTTGATAATACAATATGTACAATTATAAATGTCCCATATACTTTTTTCTTATGATAGAAATTCCATGAAATTGAATTTATTAGAATTCCTGAGTTTATAGCCTATGGTTGTGATATTTGACAGCTTTCTGAAATTTGTCACTTGTTTCAATTTTTCTTCTCTTCATTTGGTACCTACTGTGTGTCAAGTGCTTCATTGGTCGCTGGGGATATACAAGTGAACACAGCAGGCCCTTATGGCGCTTGCCTAGCGCCATACTGGGGGTCAGGTCGCCCCCAGTAAAATGAGAGGGCCTCCAAAGGACTTCTCTGTGGACCTTTGGTCACCCAAAAACTGTAACTGCCACTTCACGATATACGTTGGTTGATTTTTTAAAATCTGCAAGTCTCCCTGTAACCTAGCACTGGAAGATAGAAAAAAACAAAAGAGAACTAGTTAACATCTATTAATAAAACAGAACAAAACAAGACAACAAAGGCAAGACTGCAATAGTAGCAGAGACTAATTTTCTGAATTTGAGGTTGGATCTTGACATTTTTGGAATTTTATTTTAGCTATTTTTATCTTAATATTATATAATGATATATTAGAACTACATAATAATGACAGTGAAATGCATAAGCTGTGAAATCCTGTGTTTCTGGATGCAGGAGGGATATTCAATGGGGTGAAACAGGTAATGTCATAAAACCCAGGCACTATTATGCTAGAGAGACATTTTAAAGGTATGGATTAGCCTGGAATTTGTCTCTTAGCTCAAAAGCCATAAATTTATAAAACTCTCCCCACCACTACCTACAGCAACCCAGAACATATCAGAATTAAAAGCTCAAAAAGACAGTTCAGAGAAATGTTCTGCCATTTAAATAGAGACAAGACATCTTCCAAGTAGTAAGCAACTTTGGCTGGCATTTTGCAGAATGTATTAAAGAAAAATAAATCTTAAATTCTAGCATGCAATGAAGACTTAAAGAATGAACTTTAAAAGTCCTTGCCACCAAGAGATCTGTGAATCCTCTAAAATGGTACTGAAATCTCTGCTATAAGAAAGAAGCCATTTCAAATGCAGATGGTAAGGGTGGTAAATACCTTCAGAAATTTACAGTAAAGGAAAAAGAGACATTCCCTTGGCATCCTTAGCTAAGGGTTTCAACAATTCCTAGTTAAGGATTGAAGGGTTGAAAGTTATTATCAGACTCTATGCTGTCTATTATTTTTTAATGTACATACACCTAATAGGTATGTGTATGGGTATGGGTATGGATATGGACGGAGACATAGATAAATTGATACATAAATATAAACAACCATTCTGGAAGGGTTATTATTGCATACTTGATCTTTTACCTTTATGCATCAAACTTCTATACACATACACACATTGTTAAGTAATATAATAGTAAAGTATATTTAGTTTTCATTCTATTGAGTGAGTTTAGTCAATTTTACTTACCCTCTTTGTTGTCATTATAAAGTTTCAGTTTCATTACCCTCTCTGGTGAACTGAAAAGCTCTTGACATCAGATCTTGGTATAAAATTTGATTCTTCCACCTGCCAGACATGAGACATCAAGCAAATTGTATAGTCTCCAAGTTGGTAAAATAAGAAGAATAAAACTGATGCCCAAGGCTACTTTGCCCAGGATTAAATTATGTAATATATGTAAAGCTTCTGTAACCTACAACCTTAAGGGAAACTTCCTGCCCATATTTTCTGTTCACAGGGACTAGTGTGCCATGTAGAGAACAACATGACCTCCCCTATTAGTTTTGGCCCTGGGTGGTGACCCACTCTGTGGTACCAGAGAGGAATTGACCCCAGTCCCTGGGCCTGTGTCCTCTGGGAGCAGGGGCCATCCCCATCAGCCCTCTGCATCCATGGCTGTGCCCTCAAAGTTGTTCTTCCTTTGTTTCATTTCATCACTGTCCTTTTCAGTCCAGGCTGGCAATGTTTCTACTGTTATAAAATTCTCAGAAACCTTACTGGCCTTCTGTGCAATTCATGGAAATCCAAGCCATCAGACAAGAGGTCTTCCAGACTTTTGGATAACTATATCTCTATTCCTGGCTTCTGCTGAGATGGCTAATGGGATCCATGAGTTAAAAGCCTAATCTCTTTAGCAAAGGCTTGTCCAGACACACCCTTTGCCCTCTTTCCAGAGAACACTATCTGGTGAGGCTGAGACTTAGCCAAAGGATCAAGTGCTGGTTTCTTTTTGCTTAGCAGTTTATTCTTCAGTTTCTTTCTTTCTTCTCACATTTTATTAAAAGCAATAAAGAGAAACAAGGCAGTACCTTCAATACTGTGCTTAGAAATTTCCTCAGCTAAATATCCAAGTTAATTGCTTACAAGTTCTACTTTCTAACAGAGCACAAATCAACCAAGTTATCAGCCACTTTATAACAAGGATCACCAGTCCTCCAGTTTTCAACATTTCCTCATTTCTGTCTGAGACTTTACCAAAGCACCTTTAATGTTCACATTTCTAGCAACATTCTGTTCATGTGAAAAATGTATTTTCTAAGACAATAGTAACTTTCTCCACAGCTCTCCTCTTTTCTTTCTGAGCCCTCACCAGAATCTCCTTTAATGTCTATATTTCTGTATAGACATTTCTGTATTTCTGTGTTTTCAAGGAAATCCATGCCTTTTCTTTCATGCACCACAAAACTCTTCCAACCTCTATCCACTACCCAATTTCAAAGCCATTTCTAGCTTTTTAGGTATTTATTACAGCAGCACCCCAGTTCCTGATACCAAAATCTGTATTAGTTTTCTAGGGTTTCCATAACAAAGTAATACAAACTGGGTGACTTAGACAACAGAAATTTATTGTTTACTGTTCTGGAGGATAGAAGTCTGAAATCAAGGCATTTACAGGGTTGCTTCCTTCTGAGGGCTGTGAGGAAAGGAGCTGTTCCAGGCCTCTCTCCTTGGCTTGTAGAGGGCTGTCCTCATTGTATGTCTTTACATAGCTTTCTCTTTGTGTGCCTGCCAGTGTCCCAATTTCTTCTTCTTATAAGAATACCAGTCATATTGGACTTGGTGCCCACACTACTCTAGTATGGGCTCATCTTAATTATTTATCCCTGCAATGCCCCTATTTCCAAATAAGACCACATTCTGTGGTATTGGGGATTAGGATTTCAATACATGATTTTTTTTTGGTTGTGTGGATGACACATTTTAACGCACAATATCTCCCTTACCTGGTACCAGTTGATCTATATATTACTAATTTATAGTTGGCCTATGACATTATCCAGAATGAACAAGTAACTCTTGGGCATTTAACTTGAAAAGTCTAGCATAATTCAGAAAATGACATTATCTAGAATGAATAAGTAACTCTTGGGCATTTAACTTGAGAAGTCTAGCATAATTCAGAAAGTTTGCAGGAAGAGCTAACACTGAGAGAAACACAGAGAAGAGTCCCTGAGGTAAACAAGGGTTCCTTAGCAAGCCAGTTATGTGGGGGCAGTAGCTCTGAGTCTTGAATAAGCTGAGATATGTGATTAGGGTAAGGATATAGGACAGGGAGAAGTAGCAAAAGGAGACCCAATAAGCTACACAAGGAGAAGGGCAGACAGAGAGCAGTGGAGTTAAGTGAAGGCAGAGGACTAGAGGATAAATAGGTTCAGTATCACAGCCGAGGCCCCTGGAAATGACCAGGGTATAGTTCCAGGCCCCATGAGGCCAGGTCCTGCTACGGCCCTTGCTCCTGGAGTCATGATCTCTGTCTCCTTCCTAACTCCTTGCTTACTGTCCCCTCCCCAAAATAACCCCTAACACCTCCTTGAGCTAAACCAGGTGCAATACCAGGAATCCAATTAAATTAGCACCTATTCAAGGATGGAACAAAGTTGGTCCTCAACAGTGTTAGTTTCCATTCCTCTTCACCAGCTGTTAACTAGATCAAGATTCGGGTGCCCAAAGATACCAGACTAAGCAATGGCCCTTCCATGGTGGTTGGTTCATCAACCCCTCTTACTTTTATATGGGTTTTAATGAGTTAAGGCACTGTCAGATGCAGCTTCTTTCAGGAGCACATTCTTCAGACTGTACAAACCTTGGTACAAACATTAGGAATTGTTACGCTTAGAAACTCTCTTTTTTATGTTTATAAACTGAGAAGAGGAGGTCATCACAGAGCAGTGGCTTTCCTTCTCTTTAGTATGCAATAGCAAAGGTGGGAGAGGAAAAAAGATAAAACTGATGAGAGAAAAGAGATGGCTGACTGTTGCTAAGCAACCTTTGTTGGCAAAAAATCTAAAAACAAGAATCATGAGCTTGTAATTGGGCCAGTATGTTAGAGGATATTTATAATTCCTGAGAGATTTGTTTTCAGACCATTCCTTTTTTAATTGAAGCACTTAATCACTTATTTTAGGGATGGTTGTCATAATTACATAAAATTTTATTACTTAAAGCTAATTTTGGAATGTCACTGATTGAGTTCCAAGTATTTGCAGAAGGTATCTTAAGTTTTTTTTTTTTTTTTTATGAAATAAGCATCAGAATATATGTGGTTTACACGTGAGTAGCATGGCTCTCCATATCTACAGCCAAATAATGCATCTCTCTGTAGCTGTTACAACACTGGGAATGGAAAGGCAGCACCAAAGCTTACCATTTACATAATTACAGTCTTGGATATTGAGATTAATTCATCCTGATTTGCCCAGAACTTTCCCAAGTTTAGTACTAAAAGTCATGCATCCCAGGAAGCCTCTCAGTCCTGGGCATACCAGAACAGTTGCACACCTTATCTCTGATCTTATTGTTTTACCTAAGACAGTTAGATTGGATTTGCAATGCACCCTGGGGCTAGAGTGTTCTTGAAAGATCTTTTCTGGGCACAGCTGAACTTCATATCTTCATATGAACTTTATATCTGGGGATTCCTCTGGGCAACTAGCTAGTTTGAACTTGATGGGCTTTAATTCATTTGGTGGAGCCTCAAGAAAGAGTAGTTCAGTGGAACCCACTGGAAATCCTTGGGAGTGAGAGCGAAACCAACCTGTTTCGTTAATCTGTATTCTGGGCCCATATTTCAAGCTCAAGACTTCCAACCTCTTGTCGAACCCTAGATGCTTTATATATGTAATAGATTCCTGTCTATAACATCAGTTATTATATTAAGCAATTCCCAATGGGTATGGATGTAGTGGGGGTCTGCTATGGCAGATGGGTAGTAGTAAAGGGATGTGCAATTTGAAAGAGAAAGCCATCCTGCAGTTCTTACATGTATCCCAGGGAAGAGGCTGTTCCCACTATGGGAGCAGTCACATCCTCTCACACCAATACAAAAGCATTCTTTCAAACCACTCTGGCCATCAGAGGTTTGGGTTAGGCACAATAAATTGACCAACTACGTGTCTACTTGCCTCTGAGGTTCTTGGCACATGGTACCATTGACTATGTGATCAATTGACCTGCATCCTGTGATCAGTTGCCTATGTGATCAATTGACCTGTATCCTGTTATCTAGGGCACATAATCACAAGGTAGGCTATGCATCACTGCAAACTGAATTCAATGTGGAGGGCCCAGGAAGGAGGTATTCAAGGTGAATAAATAGTTAGAAAATAAGGTGGCCAGAACAGTGGTAATTTAACTTAGTAGAGATGAGACTGGGCATGGCACAATGGCTCACGCCTGTAATTCCAGCACTTTGGGAAGCTGAGGCAGGCAGATCACCGGGGGTCAGGAGTTCAAGACCAGCCTGCCCAACATGGTGAAACCCTGTCTCTACTAAAAATACAAAAATTAGCCAGGCATGGTGGCTCATGCTTGTAGTAGCAGCTACTCGGGAGGCTGAACCCAGAGAATCGCTTGAACCCGGAGGTGGAGGTTGCAGTGAATTGAGATCATGCCACTGCACTCCAGCCTGGGTGATAGGGCGAGGTTTGGTCTTAAAAAAAAAAAAAAAAAAAAAAAGATAAGACTGAAAGGTAATAATCAATGCTCATGTAGATAAGGATTATTTCAGGTAAGGGATAGGTTCTTTTACTGAAATAGAGCAAATAAGGGAAATTGTGAGCAATCCAAATATACCAGAGTTAGGTGGAACATCCTAACATTCAACATGTAATAATTCTATCTCATCTAGCAATACAGGGATGCTCTATATCCAGGGTTAACAAAGAATTTCCCAAGGCTTGTCCTGATAATTCTCTGTGTTAATCAGTTTATACACTGCAGGAAAGACCCTAGATGAATGTACCACCACAGGTGTCCCTAATAACAATGCCTTGAATAAATACCAAAACATTCTACAGTGATTTCTGTGTGTGTGTGAACTGATGGCTAAGAGGCTGAGAGGTGAAATAGGACTAGGCAATTAGGTTGTAAAGATATAGAATAAAACTCAGTTGATACCCTTAAACTCCGAATGATGCCATTCTTTCAAATGAATAGAATTATGCTTTAGGCTGGCATTAAGGAGGGACAGTGATGTTGCATATTTAACTAACAAATGCTAAGGGAGTTATAAGTGCATTTAAATGAAAAACTTTGCAGGTGAAGAAAGATAGAAAAAAGCTGAGAGTAGAAAAATGACAAAAAGCTCTCATCATACTCTATTTTGGGAAAACAAGGGTACCAGTTTCTGGGTTGGCTTGCTTACGTAAACTAAAGCATTTCTAAAGGGTGCAACCTGTACACTATGTTCCTTAACACGGAATGAAAGGGTGGTACTATAAATCAGGTTATAGTGGGCCAATCAAATACTCAGAATTCTAAAACTCGGAATTCAGTTCTTTGGATTCAAGGGATACATTCCTACTTATATAATACTGAAGTCAACAAGGATTTGGTATGGGGCTTGGTGTAAAGTGGGGGAGGGTTGTGGAGGTTCAGAGATGGCTTTCTTATTCCATCGATCTTGTTCTCAGATCCATCCACAGACACAGGAACTGAACCCTAGACTCTTAGGGGCACCTTGTGACTAAGTCCTCAGTCAGCAGAGCTCTTTTTACCTGCACTATCTTCCTTGCTCCAACCTTTTTCCCCACTACACACACACACATACACACGCGTGCATGCACACACACACATGCACACACACGCACACACACAGGCACATGTGCGCACACATACAGGCACATGCACACACACATACACACAGTCCCTCAGTCCTTTTAGGTCATTTCATGACCAGCTTTCCACTTAGTATAGCACACCAGCCATCTTCTGCTCCACAGGGACTAGGAAGTAGGGGCATGCTTCTTCTGATCCTGACCTAGGAGAGAATCCCTACAAACACATTTCCTACTAGAACAGCTACAAGTCTTACTGTGATCAATTAATGTCTGTTTCTCTCTCAACTTTAAGGCCTTCCTCCTAATTCTTATCCTCAGCCGTCACCAGAAAAGGGAAACTAGTCCTGCCACAAAATCATTTGAACTGTATCAACTTTAATGCTCATATCCCAGAGCAAAGTAGTGGAGAGACTGATTCAGTAAACAAAGATTTGGACCAGGGAGAAATGAAGGAAGAAACAGGGGAGAGAAGATGTGAAAATAAATAAGGAAAATGAAGGAAGAGAAAAGAAAGAAAAAGGGTAATATCATTTTCTGATTTACCAGTGGAAGGAGTCTATGTCCCACAGACTGTATAACAGGATGACAGGAGTTATATTCTCTGTTCTCTCAGGACATTTGTCCTTGTGATTCCTTATCCCCAGGATGCTCTTCCAGCAGACTCTGGTTTGCTCCCTTGCTCCCCTTTTCCCCTGCTCAAGGTCAGCTTGCCAGGGAGGCCTTTCCTGACTACCTCTGACCCCTCGTCTTTATTCGTGCCCTTTATTCTTCTTGTTTAGCACTTATCACTGCATAATAAGTAGCATTACTTATTATGTTGTTATCTGTTTATTGTCTGTTTTCCCCATGCTAAAAGGCGAGCTCTGTGTGAACAGGGACTTGCTGGTCCCCAGAACAGCCATCCTTTGCAACATAGCAGAAGCTCCCTAAGTATTTGTTGAATGAAAATTAGGGCAGGGGGTTCCTCTGCGAGCTTTACAGGTGTTTTCAGGATTCACTCTATTGGTTTCAAGCAAGCAAGATGGGTGCTGCAGTATTAGGGCTATGATCAGTGGCCTTCAGCTAAAAGAATAAACATCAGAACTAACCTGGGCACTCCTTGATTTGTAGACCACCAGATGCTTCCTGGCAGACTAATTTCTTTCCTCTTGTAGTAAATGAGGAAGAACCCCTAATACCTGAGTGTGAATGACCAAGGGCGATGGCCTTTCGGACACTGTAAGCCTTTAGATGGGTAGGAATTCTTGAAGGATACTAGCCAGTTGCAAACAGGTCAAAGCATCTGGGAGCTCTATTCTGTGGGCTACAACCCTCATCACTCACTCCCAACAGGCAAGAGGATGTTTTAATTCGACTAGCTGCAACTCATTTTATCTCTGCAATAATTTGAGCAGAAATATATCTGCTTGAAAAGAGCTTTGAGATCCTAGAATAAAAAAACAATGACCCAAGATTAAGCAAGGGGGAGTGTGGATGTGGGAGAGTCAATTAACTAAGCACTGAAACATCCCACTTGGGGTTTGGGCTCATCTTAAAAATTCTTTTCTTGGCCGGGCGCGGTGGCTCAAGCCTGTAATCCCAGCACTTTGGGAGGCCGAGCGGGGCGGATCACAAGGTCAGGAGATCAAGACCATCCTGGCTAACACAGTGAAACCCCGTCTCTACTAAAAAATACAAAAAACTAGCCAGGCGAGGTGGCGGGCGCCTGTAGTCCCAGCTACCCGAGAGGCTGAGGCAGGAGAATGGCGTAAACCCGGGAGGCGGAGCTTGCAGTGAGCTGAGATCCGGCCACTGCACTCCAGCCTGGGCGACAGAGCGAGACTCCGTCTCAAAAAAAAAAAAAAAAAAATTCTTTTCTTGTTTCATCTATTGTAATTCCCCCAGACTGCTACAGAGAACTTGCATTTTATCCAAAGTAAATATTCCAGTAGATGAAATCTAAGCAGATCACTCTAGCACTATAAAGTGGAATTCTAATGGGTTTCTCCCACGCTGAGATCTGAGACTTTGGTGGAGGTGGGGTTGGGGGAACTATAATTTTGAAATGAACAGTATCTTCTCTCTCTAAATCAATTTTACTTTAATGGATCTACACCTCCAGACCAATCTGTTGTAGCAGGCTGAAAAACAAAAAGTTTCTTTGGAAATATTCCCCTCTCTACTACCAGATGTAGAAAATCTGATCTTATTCTAGATGTTTGTATCATTTTGTGCTTTATTTGCACATTGTGTATGCCTCTTTCACCTCTCATTAGTCTGCAGTATTTTTATGCCTTTTCCTTAAACTTGATGGACATCTGAGGATGACTTGGAAACTCTCTCTCAGGAATGTCATGCCTGAGACAGACACGGCTTTCACCCAAATCAAAGATGAGTTGAACAGCTGGCAAAGAAGGTCAATAGCTTTAGAATGGCTTCATTTTTTAAATTATTTTTTAAAATTTACCCCTCTGATAGTGTCAAGAAGAAAATGTAACATTTCTATGCAAGTCCTGAGCATTCTCTTTGTGAAAAGACAGATGGCCACCAGACTGAGGCCTTTCTGCCATTGTTTCTGCCTGAGGTCTGAGTCAGAACCCTTCCTCGAGCACCTGCTCTGTGTCCAGGATTCTGCTATACACTGGGTGTGGGGACTTTCAGGAAGGAAAGATGCGGCACAATCCTTCAGCATTCCTGAATGGCCTCTGTACAGGGGGGCTGCTCACGACTGTCCTAAAATATCTGCTCCCAAGTCAATCTTGCCTCCTTCAGTCCACTCTCCACACAGCAGCCTGAGTAGCCTTCCAGTACCAATCAGATGAGAGTCATTATCCCAGCTTTCAGACATTGAAACCCTTCAGTGTCTTGCTCTGAGTAACTTGGAATAAAGTCCAACTTTTTTTTTTGTTTCTTTTTTTGAGATAGAGTCTTGCTCTGTCACCCAGACTGGAGTGCAGTGGTACGATCTCCGCTCACTGCAACCTCCACATCCTGGGTTCAAGCGATTCTCCTGCCTCAGCCTCTTGAGTAGCTGGGACTACAGGTGCGCCCCACCATACCTGGCTAATTTTTCAGATTTTTAGTAGAGACAGGGTTTTGCCACGTTTGCCAGGTTGGTTTCAAACTCCTGATCTCAGGTGATTTGCCCGCCTTGACCTCTCAAAGTGCTGGGATTACAGCATGAGGCACCACACCCAGCCAAAGTTCAACATTTTAAATATGACTTATTCCTTGCCTAATCTTTCCAGCTCCATCTTTTACCTCCCGCTTAGAGTTCCAGCTGTGAGCAACATTTTACCTTCCTTAAACATACCTGTCCCCTTGTGCTGAGGTTCATCTCTGAGCCTTTCCATCTGCTATTTCCACTGCCTCCCATTCCCACCTCCCTTTCCTGCCCCTCATTGCCTGGAAATCCCCATTCATCCCTAATGTCTCCAGACTAGGTCCTCTTCTATATGGTTCTACACAAGAGTCTTCAACTCAAATATGTTCAGGTGCAAGATTGATAACTCAGACAGGTGAAACTGACTCTATATGAGACAATTCAGAGTAGTGAAGAGTAGCAAATTGTAGAGTGCATTCTTCTCTAAATAGACAGTCATTGTCTCAGCTCCAGGCAAGTGTTGCCATGTGGAACTACAAGCCTACTTTTGCCATCTTTTCTTATTTTTAAAGAGACATTAGAAATCTAGATTTTTGTTGGAAATGCCTTGATGTTTAACATGCCATGTGGGCCCAGATGTGGCCTGTTCACCATCCAGTGAAATACTGATTTGCTTTAGTTGTCTTCACTGCAGAGCTATAACTGTTTCTCAAACTGTAGTGAGCACGGCCTCAAAATGCAGAGATTTCGGTCTCACTTTCAGAGGGAAGCGGATGGGGGAGGCAGGAAGACAGGGTTGGCAGTCTGTGTTGTTCATTGTTTTACGGTACTTACAATGCCTAGCATGGGATCTAGGGCATGGCGGGTGCTCCAAAAAATACTGGTTGAATAACAAATCCTACATTGAAGTATCAAACACGGCCCAGTTTACAAGCTGCTGCCTCTCAAATCACCAAGACTAGTTGGGAATGAGTTGAGAGGAACTGATGCCGGCTACCACTAGCCCTCCCAAATTCCCTCCTAGTTTTAGTTTCTGGAATTGAGGTTTATCCAGATATGGTACTGGATTATGTAAAACCATGAGCATTTAGGGGATTATATCTTTTTCCCTGACCAACTTAGATTTTTCTAGAATCAGTTGCTGAGGAAAGAGATAAATAGTTTCACAGACAGGACAGTGAAAATCAGAAGGTGGTCTGCTTGGCAGCCCAGGGAAGGAATTCTAGGCTCCTCCTAAGCTTTTCTCTCCTGGGTCTGGATTTCAAGGTGTCTCCATATACATGAGGGCATGTCCACCTGGGTGGTAAAAAATGTTGTCTTGCATAGACAGGCTGGAGTCCATCCAGAAGACTCCCTGCAGTGCACTCCACACTAAAAGTGGGAAAACTATCTCTTGTAAACCAGATTATTTAGTTGTAAGCTATTCTGTGCTTATTTACTTTCAATTTTCATTACACGGCCTTTAGCACAGTCTTGTTTAAATGTTCCAGCCTTGTGTGGACGGGGAGACACCTCAATATAAGCAGCACCCTTTAGAATCCACCTGGTGGCAGCAGTAGAGACAGAGCAGTATGGTCCTACAGTGCTTGTTAGAAATGCATATGCATAGGCTTTCCGCCCTGCCCTAGACCTGCCTCCTTCTGGGAATGAGGCCTAAATCTCTGCATTTTGAAGACATGCTCACTACAGTTTAAAAAGCACTGCCTGGCCCGGTGCAGTGGCTCACGCCTGTGATCCTAACACTTTGGGAGGCCAAGGTGGGTGGATCACTTGAGGTCAGGAGTTCGAGACGAGCCTGGCCAACATGACAAAACCCCGTCTCTACTAAAAATACAAAAATTAGCAGGGCATAGTGGCACATACCTGTAATCCCAGCTACTTGGGAGGCTGAGGCAGGAGAATCGCTTGAACCCAGGAGGCGGAGGTTGTGGTGAGCCGAGATTGCACCCCTGCACTCCAGCCTGGGCAACAGAGCAACAGAGCAAGACTCCGTCGCAGAAAATAAATAAATAAATAAATAAATAAATAGCACTGCCTAAGGAGAAGAGTAAGGGGAGGTGAATTTTTCCCTTCTTCGTGTCTGCCTTGTAACCTTGAGGTTCCATTTTGTCCGGGGAGATGGCAGGTATTTTTTCTGGAGCAGAGGTAATGTTTATTTCCTGAATGTGTCACGTGGCATGATCTAATAAAGGCACACTTGGCTAAATGGTCCTGATGATTTGGACCTTTGCCCAAGGCCTCCATTTCAGCTCTGTTGCTCCCTTATGCTCTCACCTGAGACGTTGGTGGGCTTATTTTGTCAATAAAGATGTGGACTAAAACTCTGTATGTGAGACATTTCAGTCATCCTCGTGCCTGTCTTCCTAGTAGTCAACCACAGGAACAAACTGTTCAAGTGCATAAAAAGAGACATGTAGTGACACTCAGCAGGGAAGCAGGTCTTTTCTAAATAAGCAGCTTCATTGTTTTCCTGCTCTGTGTGGTGTTTACAGCGTGGGAGGCTGACCAGCTCAGCTGACTCAGAAACAGAAAGAAAAACCAAGGAGCTGGGAGCTGGGGAGTTGGCTCAGTCCCTGACTCACTGCGTGGTCTGTGGTGAGGTCCTCCGCCACCCCCACTCCACCCTGACACCCTGTAACGAGAAGGAAACCACACTACCGTGCTCTGTAAGCTGAGGATGATAGGATCACACATTCTGGTTACTCAAAAGCAGTTTGCAAATTCCAACATGAGATGAGTCTACTATCTGGGTGTAGAGGTAAGGAAGGGGACTCTGGACTGTTGCTGAGCCACATGTGCCATTGTTGGAAAAATGTTATTCCAGAGTCAGACCAGGTTTTAAGTCTTGGCTTTGACATTAGCCTAACTGTATGATCACGAGTAAGTCACCTGACCTTACCAACCGTAAGTAAGGAAACTTAATGCAAAATGTGAGATGGGTTAGGTGACGTCTAAGGTCCTCTTGATGACCCTAGCCCTGTCTAGTTCCGTCTGAGTTCATTCAGAAGGAAATCACCTTTGCTCAGGAGCACCATTTGTTGCTCTGAATTCCTTCAAGTCCTAGGTAGTTTGGTCTTCGAATAGGTACCATAGAGTGGAATAGGCTCTATAATACCTCTTGTGTCCTTTCATATGTAATTTAAAATTAAAGCAGTATGAAGCTATAAGGCAAGTGTTAGGAAGTATAGTACAATTCTCATTTTTTCCCTCAATGACTGGTTTGAAATCTTTTCTTGGAAATAGCAACCAAATTCTTTAAAAGCAATTGTTTTGGTGCCTCTGATTTGCAGGAGACAAGGATGTGTGTTTATTCAGCCTCCTGGTTAACTCAACACTGGAAAGACCATTTTCTGTCTCTGCAGGGATTCTGCTGGTAATTGAGCCTCCACTACAAAGAGGAGATAACTCTGCTCAGAGAAAAGGAATTGGGGTATGAGTTGTGAGGGAGAAAGGAATCTAGGAAAGTAAACACTCAATGATAAACTGAATCCCATGGTCCCAGCTCAGGTTCAGATCTCAAGTCCTTGTTTT
The DNA here is from genome assembly GCF_002776525.5 of Piliocolobus tephrosceles. NCBI lineage: Eukaryota > Metazoa > Chordata > Mammalia > Primates > Cercopithecidae > Piliocolobus > Piliocolobus tephrosceles. The sequence continues at coordinate 116,446,473 of NC_045435.1, forward strand.
GATTCAGATAGCTAGGAAGGGAGTGGTGTCTGTCTCATGGAATCTGTGATCCCTACCCTAAACCCAAGCTGGCTGATTAAAAAGGTTCTGTGCATTATTATGAGAAAATATCAGATCAGTAGTATTCTTGTCCTCATCAGGAGCCCTTTGGTCTGGTCCTTCAGGTTATGGGGCTGTCAGGTGGTACAAAGAAGAGAGTGAGGAAGGCCCTGTTGATTCACTTCAGGCCTACATCTCCAGCATGGGGCCTCTGAGTTCCCTTTCTCTTCCCATTGTCTTGCCTTTTTCTTCCCTTGAAAGTTCTGTCACCACCTGAACACAGCTCCTCTGCCTTCTGGGCTGAGACTTATCCTTTCCTCTGAAGCAAAAAGCAAACAGGAGGTCAGCCATCTGCCGAGATCTAGCCTGTGGCACATGGTCAGGAACCTCCCTCTTCATTATATTCCTAGTTTCTGTTGTTTAGGACCCAGTGGACAGAGGGTCGGGCGATCTCACCCAAGTGACTGACTCACAAAGATACTGATTTTCTGCAAAGTTTGAGGTGGTGGGCTGGGGCCAGGGAATGTGATAGGAGCCCACGCATGGAGGGCCTTTCTTGCTGAGGAGCTTAGGGAAGGACACGCTGAATAATTTTAAATAGGAGCTGAAAGATCAGATGTGTGCCTTAGCAAATCACTCAGTGTTGAAAGCAGATTATGGCAAAGTAGTCAATGGGAGATATAATGGTGGCTAGAATGGGGGTAGTGTGAGTGGAAATGGGGAGAAGTATGCCGATTCCTGAGATTTTGGAGGAAGCATTGACTAGGTGATTTACTGACTATGGAAGATTGGGAGTAAGGGAAAGAGAGAAATCTAGGTTTTTAGTTTGGACAAATGAGATGATACTGAGATCATTCACTAAACTTGGAAACACAGGTGGAGGAACTGTAATTTTGTCTGGGCGGCAGATACTGAAATGATGAGTTTGATTTGACTATATGATTCTAAGATATCTTTGACATGTTCAAATACAGAGTCTATTAGATAGTAGTATACACTTGCCTGGAATTCAGGAAAGACATCGGAGCTGGAGAAAACCACAAGGATAGTTGAGGTTGTCCAGGGAAGGGCTGCAGAGTGACCGCAGCAGAAGTCCTAGGACTACCCTCCAGGGAGCACTCATGATAAAGGAAAGGAGAAGGAGAAGGAGACACCAGGGAGGGAGGAAGAGAGTCAGGAGACTTAAAGGAAGACTGCTCAATGGTGACAAGTGCGGCCAAAGGGGTAAGAAAAGGAGAAGATGAAGTGCCCACTGAATACAGCAAGAAGGGAGTTGTTTGTGATCTTGTTAAGGGTAGCTTTAGAGGCATGGCGGGGACTGAAACCAAAATGCAGTGGGTTGAAGAAAGAGCGGAGGAGAGAGTGAAGGGATGACTATTTCAAAAAGTTTGCCTATGAAGGGGAGATAGGAGTGGCCAGGCTGGAGGGAGGCTGTGTAGAATCAAAGGATGTTTGTTTGTTGTTTTATTGTATTTTGTACTTAAGATGAGAGATTAGTATACTGATTAAAAGAAAAGAAAGAAGAAGAGCCATCAAATATGTCCAAAATGAATGAATCTGAAGAGTGTCGTGCTAAATGAAAGAAGCCAGACTCAAAAAACATCACACTGTTTGATTCTATGTGTAAGGGATTCTAGAAAAGGCGAAACTATAGTAATGGAATGCAGATCAGTGCTTGCCAGGGCCTGGGGGTGAGGGAAGGGACTAACTGCAAATGGGCAGCAGGGAGCTATTTGGGGCATTGGAAATGTTCAATACAGGCAGTTTTTGCTTTGCATGTTTTTCCATATGCCCAAATTTCAGTTTATCATAGTTTAGTTGAAAAACACCAGTTCCCCAATTCGGAACATAGTTCTGAATTTCAGTTGCCATAGTTCTCTTAACTGTGAGTAATTACATAAAGTACAAATTCTGCTGCTAGCTCTTCAGTCTGCAAATTGTTGTGTAAATAACAGATGTGCACATGATCAATGACTGGCCACATCCCATCTGTGACTGACCAACGTCTATTGGTCACTGCACACCTGTTATCCATGTCACTTGCAGACAACAAAGCATATCTCTCTGTTGCCTGCTTGTGTGCCAGTGATAAAATCCGTATGACATTTTACAACAGTGAGCTAATCGAAACAGGGATTTGGCCAACAGAGATGAAATTATAACAAAGAAATGAAAAGTGATAATGCTGGACATAAAATTAGAATTGAATGTAAATGTTGTTCTAAAAGAAACAGCTGGGTGTTTGAGAGACTCTAGATCTGCAGCCAGAGGAATTTAGAAAAGGTGAGCTTATTGACATCGATGAAAAAAGTAGTTGTGATTAAAAAGATAACGATGTCCCAGAAGAAGTGAAGTTGATGCTTGTAAAAAACAGACTTCACATAAAGGGCATTCTCAGAGTGCTATTTCATGACCTTGAAAATACAAAAGATACAATGTTTGGAAGCAGATCCAGATCTAGAAAGGAGTCTGGCAATTCACCAAGGCATGGGAAAGATGCTCTCTTTGTATAATAGGTTACAGGACAGTCTGGGGCGGTGGCTCATGCCTGTAATCCCAGCATTTTGGGATGCTGAGGCCAATGGATCACCTGAGGTCAGGAGTTCCAGACCAGCCTGACCAACATGGTGAAACCTGTCTCTACTAAAAAATACAAAAATTAGCTGGGTGTGGTGGCAGGCACCTATAATGCCAGCTACTCGGGATTGGGAGGCTGAGGCAGGAGAACTGCTTGAACCCGGGAGGCAGAGGTTGTAGTGAGCTAAGATCATGCCATTGCATGCCAGCCTGGGTGACAGAGTGAGACTGTCTCAAAAACAAAAAAAAAAAGAGGTGGGAACCGGGCACGGTGGCTCAAGCCTGTAATCCCAGCATTTTGGGAGGCCGAGACGGGCGGATCACGAGGTCAGGAGATCGAGACCATCCTGGCTAACACGGTGAAACCCCGTCTCTACTAAAAAAATACAAAAAAACTAGCCGGGCGAGGTGGTGGGCGTCTGTAGTCCCAGCTACTCCGGGAGGCTGAGACAGGAGAATGGCGTGAACCCGGGAGGCGGAACTTGCAGTGAGCCGAGATTGAGCCACTGCACTCCAGCCTGGGCGACAGAGCGAGACTCCGTCTCAAAAAAAAAAAAAAAAAAGGGTACAGTTACAGGACAAGAAGGAGGCAAGCACTGCTCCTGCTGCTCTTGAAAAGCTTTTCACAAGTAAACAAAATTCTTTATTTCTCAGTGTTTCTAATGTTTAAATTTACAGTGCACTAAATAAATATTTGCTTTACTATTTTATTTCTCAATTCACTGACATAAGAGTGTTTTGAATGTTTTGACTTGTAAGTCACAGACCAGTTGAAATTTTCCTCATTATGTATTAACTTGGCTTTGCATGGTCTCAGATTGCATGCCACTTTTACTATCCTGTGCTACTGTGCCAAGCAAGGACTGCCTATACCTCAATCTAGGGGTAATTATAAGACTCTCCTTGTCAAAACTCAACAAATTGTATATTTAAAACAGGTGACTTTTTGTACAAAAACTGCATCTCAATAAAACCTTTAAAGTAGCAATTATATATTGAAACTGCTATTTGACTGACATTTTACATGTATTATCTCTAATCTTGCAGCAGTGCTGCAGGATAGTTATGATATCAATTTTTTTTGTAATGTATTTAATAGGTACAGTTCATCTTCTTTTTTTAAAATTATACTTTAAGTTCTAGGATACATGTGCACAATGTGCGGGTTTGTTACATATGTATACATGTGCCATGTTGGTGTGCTGCACCCATCAACTCATCATTTACATTAGGTATATCTCCTAATGCTATCCCTGCCTCCTACCCCCTCCCCACAATAGGACCCAGTGTGTGATGTTCCCCTTCCTGTGTCCAAGTCATCTCCTTGTTCAATTCCCACCTATGAGTGAGAGCATGCAGTGTTTGGTTTTCTGTTCTTATGATAGTTTGCTGAGAATGATGGTTTCCAGCTGTATCCATGTCCCTACAAAGGACGCAAACTCATCCTTTTTTATGGCTGCATAGTATTCCATGGTGTATATGTGCCACATTTTCTTAATCCAGTCTGTCACTGATGGACATTTGGGTTGATTCCAAGTCTTTGCAATTGTGAATAGTGCTGCAATAAACATACATGTGCATGTGTCTTTATAGCAGCATGACTTATAATCCTTTGGGTATATCCCCAGTAATGGGATGGCTGGGTCAAATGGTATTTCTAGTCCTAGATCCCTGAGGAACCACCACACTGTTTTCCACAATGGTTGAACTAGTTTACAGTGCCACCAACAGTGTAAAAGTGTTCCTATTTCTCCACATCCTTTCCAGCACCTGTTGTTTCCTGATTTTTTAATGATTGCCATTCTAACAGGTGTGAGTTGGTATCTCATTGCGGTTTTGATTTGCATTTCTCTGATGGCAAGTGATGATGAGCATTTTTTCATGTGTCTGTTGGCTGTATGAATGTCTTCTTTTGAGAAGTGTCTGTTCATATCCTTTGCCCACTTTTTGATGGGGTTGTTTGTTTTTTTCTTGTAAACTTGATTGAGTTCTTTATAGGTTCTGGATATTAGCCCTTTGTCAGATGAGTAGATTGCAAAAATTTTCTCCTATTCTGTAGGTTGCCTGTTCACTCTGATGGTAGTTTCTTTTGCTATGCAGAAGCTCTTTAGTTTAATTAGATCCCATTTGTCAATTTTGTCTTTTGTTGCCATTGCTTTTGGTGTTTTAGACATGAAGCCCTTGCCCACGCCTATGTCCTGAATGGTATTACCTAGGTTTTCTTCTAGGGTTTTTATGGTAATAGGTCTAACATTTAAGTCTCTAATCCATCTTGAATTAATTTTCATATAGGGAGTAAGGAAAGGATCCGGTTTCAGCTTTCTACTTATGGCTAGCCAATTTTCCCAGCACCATTTATTAAATAGGGAATCCTTTCCCCGTTTCTTGTTTTTGTCAGATTTGCCAAAGATCAGATGACTGTAGATGTGTAGTATTATTTCTGAGGACTCTGTTCTGTTCCATTGGTCTATATCTCTGTTTTGGTACCAGTACCATGCTGTTTTGGTTACTATAGCCTTGTAGTATGGTTTGAAGTCAGGTAGCGTGATGCCTCCAGCTTTGATCTTTCGGCTTAGGATTGTCTTGGCAATGTGGGGGTCTTTTTTAGTTCCATATGAACTTTAAAGCAGCTTTTTTCCAATTCTGTGAAGAAAGTCATTGGTAGCTGAATGGGGATGGCATTGAATCTATAAATAACCTTGGGCAGTATGGCCATTTTCACAATATTAATTCTTCCTATCCATGAGCATGGTATGTTCTTCCGTTTGTTTGTGTCCTCTTTTATTTCACTGAGCAGTGGTTTGTAGTTCTCCTTGAAGAGGTCCTTTACATCCCTTGTAAGTTGGATTCCTAGGTATTTTATTCTCTTTGAAGCTATTGTGAATGGGAGTTCATTTATGATTTGGCTCTCTGCTTGTCTGTTACTGGTGTATAAGAATGCTTGTGATTTTTGCACATTAATTTTGTATCCTGAGACTTTGCTGAAGTTGCTTATCAGCTTAAGGAGATTTTGGGCTGAGACGATGGGGTTTTCTAAATATACAATCATGTCATCTGCAAACAGGGACAATTTGACTTCTTCTTTTCCTAACTGAATACCCTTTATTTCTTTCTCTTGCCTGATTGCTCTAGCCAGAACTTCCAACACTATGTTGAATAGGAGTGGTGAGAGAGGGCATCCCTGTCTTGTGCCAGTTTTCAAAGGGAATGCTTCCAGTTTTTGCTCATTCAGTATGATATTGGCTGTGGGTTTGTCATAAATAGCTCTTATTATTTTGAGATATGGTCCATCAATACCGAATTTATTGAGAGTTTTTAGCATGAAGGGCTGTTGAATTTTGTCAAAGGCCTTTTCTGCATCTATTGAGATAATCATGTGGTTTTTGCCTTTGGTTCTGTTTATATGCTGGATTACGTTTATTGATTTGCATATGTTGAACCAGCCTTGCATCCCAGGGATGAAGCCCACTGATCATGGTGGATAAGCTTTTTGATGCTTATAAGCTGCTGGATTCGGTTTGCCAGTATTTTATTGAGGATTTTTGCATTGATGTTCATCAGGGATATTGGTCTAAAATTCTCTTTTTTTGTTGTATCTCTGTCAGGCTTTGGTATCAGGATGATGTTGGCCTCATAAAATGAGTTAGGGAGGATTCCCTCTTTTTCTATTGATTGGAATAGTTTCAGAAGGAATGGTAACAGCTCCTCCTTTTACCTCTGGTAGAATTCGACTGTGAATCTGTCTGGTCCTGGACTTTTTTTGGTTGGTAGGCTATTAATTATTGCCTCAATTTCAGAGCCTACTATTGGTCTATTCAGGGATTCAACTTCTTCCTGGTTTAGTCTTGGGAGAGTATAAGTGTCCAGGAAATTATCTGTTTCTTCTAGGTTTTCTAGTTGATTTGCGTAGAGGTGTTTATAGTATTCTCTGATGGTAGTTTGTATTTCTGTGGGGTTGGTAGTGATATCCCCTTTATCTTTTTTTTTTTTTTTTTTTTTTTTTTGAGACGGAGGCTCACTCTGTCGCCCAGGCTGGAGTGCAGTGGCCGGATCTCAGCTCACTGCAAGCTCCGCCTCCCGGGTTTACACCATTCTCCTGCCTCATCCTCCCGAGTAGCTGGGACTACAGGCGCCCACCACCTCGCCCGGCTATTTTTTTTGTATTTTTTTAGTAGAGACGCGGTTTCACCATGTTAGCCAGGATGGTCTCGATCTCCTG